>NC_000077.6:4845000-4977500 GCF_000001635.26 Mus musculus | reverse complement strand
CAAAGTGGACAAGGGCTGGGTAAGTGTGGCTCCCAGGTAGAGCTCTTGCCTAGCTTGTTGCAAGCCCAGTGCTTAATCCCCAGAGCTGCAAGTCTGAAAAACCAGTAGTGCTGGCAAGATGGTTCCGTGAGTAAAGGTGTGTTGCCTGGCCTGACAACCCAAGTTCAAGCCTGGACTTAATTCTACATGGCAGACAGGCTACCTGAAGCTAACCAATTAGGCTACACTGGAATTCGACCTTCTCCATGGTACTGGGGTTACAGGCGCTTATAAAACTTTGTCGTTGGGTTTGGTTTTGCTTTTGTATTTTTGTTTTATGTGGATCCTGGGGATTCAATCTCCAGTTCTGAGAGTACCCACTCTGTAAACTGAGCCACCTCTGCAGCCTCCTTTACACTCCAAGAGACTTCTGTTTGCTTGTGGGTTTTGTTGTTGTTGTTGTTGTTTGTTTTTTTGTGTGTTTTGTTTTTGAGACAGGGTCTCACCGTATAAGCCTGGTTTTCCTGGAACTTGCTACCTAGACCAGATTACTCTTGAATTCACCAACATTATCCTGTCGTTGCCTCCCAGGTGCTAAGGTTAGAGGTGTGACCACCACACCTGGCTATCCCGGTAGATTTTTAATATACCATTTTGGTTGGACTGACATTCCTCATGTCCCCTTTTTGGGTGGGACATAGAAGGGGCATGTGCAGGATTTGGAGGGCAGAGGTGAAACCACTGCCCCATTGTGGCACTTGCCTGGCACCTCTGACGTCTTTTTGTTGGTGGGAAGCTCAGACCTTCCACGGCTACTCTGCTTTCCCTGTGTATGGCTCTGGCTCCCCAACACCCAGGCCATGAGAGGGTGTGGAGCAACATCCCTCCCTGGTCTGCAAGGGCTGACTTGGTGTTCTGCCCACTCGCCCAGGCTCCTGGGGCTTTCTGTGGGTTCTGCTATTTCCCATTCGGAATCCCCCTTTCTTTCTTCCTGTGGACTTAAAGCGCTCACAGAAGACTGAAGGGTGTCAGCCTTCCAGAAAGTACTTATGCAGCTCCTACAATCACATGAGGCCAAGCATCTGGGACAAGCCTTTTATTCTGTGACCTCAGGATTCTGTCTCCTGAGCCTGAGCCTGAATCAGTGTGGCTACACTGGGTCAGTAGAGGCAGGCACGCAAGCCGGGAGCTGGAGATGGTGGGACATACCTAGTATCCCAGCATTTAGGAAGTGGAGACAGGAGGATGAAGAGTTCAAGGTCATCCTTGGCTACACAGTGTGAGCAAGGCCAGGCTGGACTATAGAGCGTTTCAACATAAACGTAAAAAGCCTACACTCTTAGGTAAGGATCCTAGTTTGGTGTGGTGTACATGTGCTGTGTAGCTTCAGCTAATGGGGAGTCTGAGTCAGGAGGAAAGATCTTGAGACCTCACCTCAACAGGGAGACCCCATTTCTCTCACTAAAATGCCCGATGTTCCCCCATTATAGGGACTTTGATAAGTGGAACACCTGGAATTGGTGTCGCAAAATGTGACCGGATTTTGTAAGTGTGTGCTAGCCCACCACCCCACCGATATGAGGCCATAGCTCCCCTAGAGCAGGTGTGGCTCTGAGAAACTTGCTTGAAACTTTTGCTGGCCCATTGAGCTGAGCTAAGCGGGCTCTTCAGGGGAAGCTAGTGCTCTGCCCAGTAGGAGGCGCTAAAGTCACGTCTAGGAAGGCAGTGTGTCCTTAAGGTGCAAAAGACACCGGTGAGGAGGCTTAATACAAAACAATAGACAACTGCGAGGACGCTGCGTCCCTGGAAGAGTCGGGGGTGGGGGTGGGGGTGGGGGTGGGGGGTGGGAGCTGAACTGCCCGAGGGGTCTGCAACAGCTAGCCTAGCCGGGCAGGGCGGATTTTCCTTCGCAGCTGAACTCTGGATGCCATGGCTACCTGTAGTCCACCGCGTGAAACTGGGCGTCCTGGCTACACTCCTGGGAATGTATTACCAGCCAGGGCAGGAGGGTGGAGATGACAGGCATCATACCCAAGAGGATTTTAGAAGTTTCTTTCCTAATTATCAGCCATGATCCATATACCCTGTCTGTCTGGCCTCAGTTTCCTTCACCGTGCAATAACCGGGTTAAATCATTCAGTTGGCTTCTACCTTCCTAGTGATGATGCAAATGGCGGTGGCACTGGGATCATTAGCCTGTAACTCACGGTGCTCTAGAACAGTGGTTTTCAGCCTTCCTAATGCTTAATAGTTATTCATGTCATGGTGACCCCCCAACCATAAAATTATTTCATTGTTACTTCATAACTGTATTTTTGCTACTGTTACAAATCGTAATGTAAACATGATATGCGGCCTCTGTGGGGTTTCCACACACAAGTTGAGAACTGCTGCCCTAGAGTCTAGACTACGCAAATACCTCCCTCCCTTCATCCACACAACCACGCTGGGATAGGCAGAGCTGCTGTCCTGGTTTCACAAAGATACAGACAGCTCAGGATGTGTGCTGGGAGGAAGTCAGTACTTCCGGGGAAGGTCTAGTTCATGATTACAAGGGGCTGGGCATCTTGGACATGGGATTTGCTGTTTTAGGCTGTGTGAACCTGAGCAAGGCACTTACCCTTCCTGTGTACACAGACATCAATCATTGCAGAATGTGCCGTGCAGAATGGGAAATACATCTTTGCGGCTTGGGTTTGGACCACGCTGTTCCACTTCCCTCCACAGCCTGCACCCTCTTCCCTGTGGGTAAGGCCCTGGGGAAGCAGGATACCTAGTCTGGAACTAGGATTTCATGACAGACTCGGGTGTCCCCCTGGAAGAGCCACACAGGGACTTTCCAACTGGCCACAAAGCTGCCTGCCCAACCTGCAGGCATTTCTCCTTGTCCTGGCCTACTGGAAGCCAGTCTCTTCCTGTTTGTTCTTTCAGATTCTCCCAGCTTCCTCTGTAAGGCCTTCTGGAGCCCACTTCTCTTGCCCCCCTCCCTTGAACTGTCCTACACTCAGGGTTTCAAGAACTGCTATCTGGAAAAAAAAAAAAAAAGCCGGGCATGGTGGTGTACGCCTTTAATCCCAGCACTTGGGAGGCAAAGGCAGGCGGATTTCTGAGTTCGAGGCCAGCCTAGTCTACAATGTGAGTTCCAGGACAGCCAGGGCTACACAGAGAAACCCTGTCTCGAAAAGCAAAAACAAAAACAAAACAACAATAACAACAACAACAAAAAACCCTAGTCATGTCCTGTGAGTGTTTTTGTTTTAATCCCAGGCGCAGGATATGGCTTGCTTCAGACTGCCCATGGCTGCTGGCTAGGACTGGCTCCTGCTCTAGGAGGGCCATGGTTTTTGCCAGCTGCAGAAAGTTTTGTTTAGAATTCTGGGGACTCTAGAGAGGGTAAATGCCAGAGCCCCAGAGGACCTGGGGTAGGGCTGCTGCTACTACTTCTGCTTCCTGTGTTGGTTGGAGATATTCTGATGAAGAAGATTGGACTTGCTCCAAGGAAACCAACGCCCCTGATCAGCAGAAGGTAGCCTAAAGAGATCTATACCCCTTACCCCTCTAACTTTCTTTCTTCTCTTGCCTAGTGTTGGGGGGCTAGAAGGAATTGTAGTGGAAGAAGGGTTGGAAAGGTGGGAGATAATAGAACCCAATAAATTGACCAAAAAGTATGTCTACACGCTCCAGACCCTCTGTCTCAAACAAGACAGAAATGTCCTGGACTTTTGCCATTTTGTTCTCTTCTCCTCAATGCTGGGGATGGAACGCAGGGCCTTACACAGGCTCAGGAGGCGCTGTGTCACTGAGCTCCACCCCCATCATCCTGTTCACAGCTGGTTAATGTATGTGGCTTCTGTGCCAGGCCCTGGGTCTCACAGGCCTCCTGGGATTACACCCTCACAATAATGCCAAAGCGCGGGAGGGCTGAGGGCTCTCTGAAGAGGCATCTCTGTGTAAGCCTTGCCCTGAGGTGTGAATCATCATGCCGACCAAGGTTTCGGCTAATGGCTGTGTGACTTGGATAAGCCTCTCCAGCTCTCTGGGCCTCAGTTTATGCATGTAGACATTGAGGACTACCCAGAAGCTGCTGTTATGAATGTGAACAGAGAAGTGACTCCTAGGCAAGCCTGACCCCTAGTGGAGGTTAGGTGCATAGTGAGTACATACGAGGCGAGCCAGGCAGCTTCACGGCTGTTTTGAGCTTTCACAAGTAAGTGTGTGTGTGTGTGTGTGTGTGTGTGTGTGTGTGTGTGTGTGTGTGTGTGTGCATGTGGTGTGTGTATTTTTTGGCACAGTCTCAAACTGAGGTTAACCTTGAAAATCTGATCCTACTAGTATGAGTCCAGGCATGGGTCACTAAGCCTCACATAGATGCGATGGTGAGATTGAGCTCAGGGGCTTCGTGCCAGTTAGTTAGGCAAGAACTCTGCCAAGTGAGCTACAACCTCAGCCTGCTATTATCACTACTGATGTTAAGGAGTGGCTCTGTGGGCCCATCTCTCAGCACTCTTCACCCTGAGTCTAAACTTTACCTACAATCCCTACGGTGCTAGACAGGGGTCCTGGTAGCCCCTCAGGGGCCTTGAATGAATGCTTCATCTGACCAACATGTCATAGTTGTCTCCTTGTTGCTGTGGGCATAATTGTCTTCTTTTTCTTCTCCTCCTCCTCATCTTCTTCTTCCTTTTCCTCTTCCTTCCTGACTGAAGGCACTAATTTCTGAGTGACTGTTCCTGCCTCCGACCTGCCCTTTGAGCCTTTTGCTGGTTTGAGAACACTTCAGGTCTTCAACTGTGCAGCCATTAACCTGCAAAACACTGCCATATGCAAGATGACGCAGACAGTCACTACCAATGACAGAGCTTCTAAGATCCTAAGGTCATGTGGCTGGCACACCTGAAATGGCACTGGGCTTGGGGACAAATTACCTAGGTTTTGAGTAAATGGAAAAAGTGTCTGCATCTCTCCACTGCATAGATACTTGAATTTATACAAAGCAATGAAACCAGTTCCCAGGCTGGGGAGATGGCTCAGCGGGTAAGAGCACTGACTGCTCTTCCAGAGCTCCTGAGTTCAATTCCCAGCAACCACATGGTGGCTCACAACCATCTGTAATGAGATCCAATGCCTCTTCTGGTGTGTCTGAAGAGAGCAACAGTGTACTCACATATATAAAATAAATAAATAAATCTTTAAAAAATACCAGTTCATGCTACAATGTGAATGAACTTTGAAATCTTGCTAAGTGAAAGAAGCCAGAAGTAAGAGACAAGTATTGTTTATATCTCATTTATTGAAATGGTCACAATAGGCAAATCCATAAAGAATGATTTAGCGGTTGCCTGGGATTATAGAATGGAGAGAACTGGAGTGTGTTAGCCAGATCAGTGTAACTATGGTAGAAGATCTGGGGTCATGAACTGATAAAAAGGAAAGGTTGTTTAGCTGGAGGTTCATATTCAAGATTGGGGTGGATGCCGGGAGGTGGTAGTGCACACTTTTAATCCCAGCACTTGGGAGGCAGAGACCCGTGTATCTCTGATTTCGAGGCCATCTTGGTCTACACAGCAAATTCCAGAACAGCCAGGCCTACTCAGAGAAACCCTGTCTTGAAAAACAAAATCAAAAAATGATCAGGGGTTGCTTATGTTCTCTGTGGTGGTTTGAGTGAATGGCCCCATAAACTCATACATTTGATAAAACTGTTTGGGAAGAATTAGGAGGTGTGGCCTTGTTGGAGGAGGTGTGTCCCTGGGAATGGGCTTGAGATTTTAAAAGACTGTGAGTTTCCCAGTCTCTCTTTGTCTCGTGGTTGTGGATCAAGATGTGAGCGCTAAGCGTGCTTAACTCTGCTGTCATGGGCTCTCACCCTCTGAAAGTATAAGCCAAATGAAAAGCTTTCTTTTCTAAGTTGCCTTGCTTATGGTGCTTTTTCGCACTAATAGGATGAAGGGACAGGAAGGAACAATGAACACTGAACCAAGCTGTAATGTCATGGGTCAGCAAGCAGAGATGGAGGGAGGTGGAGACAGACAGACAGACATGTGGGGGTCTCACGATCCCAATCTCATACCCCAAGTGACCTAATTCTCACCCACTAAAGTCCACGACTCTGTCCAGTACCACCACTCTTTTTGTTGTTGTTTTGTTTTTCGAGACAGGGTTTCTCTGTAGCCCTGGCTATCCTGGAACTCACTCTGTAGACCAGGCTGGACTCGAACTCAGAAATTCACCTGCCTCTGCCTTCCAAGTGTGCCACCACTGCCTGGCCAGTACCACCACTCTTGAGACCAAACTCTTGAGTCCAATATATGGACTTTTAGGGGATATTGTTTATCCAAACCATTGCAGGGCGGGAGGGGTGGAGGGGCGGGAGGGGGCCAGTGGGGAGGGGCAGGAGGAGGGGGAGGGGTGGAGGGCCAGTGGGATGGGGCTTCTTCTTGAGGAGATAAGGCGCTCTAGTATTAGGTGATGGCTGCATATCTCGTGGCTGTGGTGGAGCCATTGTACTGTGTACTTGAACATGGTGAATGTACCAAGTCAGATGGGTTGTATCTCAACGAAAAGGAAAGAGGACGTGAATGGCTGTGCTGCCTCCAGCAGTGTGACACTGGGCAAGTTTTGTTCCCTTCTGTCTTTTACTGCTGTGAACAGACACCATGGCCAAGGCAACTCTTATGAAGGACAATATTTAATTGGGGCTGGCTTACAGGTTCAGAGGTTCAGTCCATTACTATCAAGGCATTAGGGTAGTAGAGTGACCACACTGAGGCTAGGCAAAAACAAAATCTTTGTTGGGGTGACAGGTCAGTCAGCTCTGCACTACTATAAGAAGCACCAGACACTCAGCTTATAAAGAGAAAAGGTTGTTTTAGCTCATCGTGCAAAACTCACAGCTTTGGGCCTATGGTGCCAGTAAATCACAGCATAAGGTACCTTACAATCAACACATGAAAGAGAAAGTGGAAGAGACCAGGGTTCCACAATCCTCAGTGACCCAAAGATGTCCCATCAGCTATCTTTTTTGTTTGTTTGTTTTTCAAGACAGGGTTTCTCTGTGTAGCTCTGCCTGTCCTAGAACTTGCTCTGTAGACCAGGCTGGCCTTTCACAGAGATCCTTCTGCCTCTGCCTCTAGAGTGCTGGTATTTAAGGTGTGCACCACCCCCACCCCCACCCCCACCTGGTTTTGGCCCTACCTCTTAAAGGTTCCACCCTTCCCCAAAGCACCAGACTGGGGGCCACACAGAGTTGGCCAGGGCTCCCACACAGAGGCACTGGGGAACACTCTAGATCTAAACTATGCCAATGCCTAATTGAGAAGCAACCAACCTGCTCAAAACTCAATGTCCACTCTGCAAATCCACCAGACAAGGAAATCCCACCACGAGAGCCTCTCAGTTGCTATTGGAAGGTGCTGCTTTGGTGTCCCCTGGCCCTGGCCTCCTGCCCAGTTCTTCACCAAGCAATTCCTATACTGGTTAGTTTTTGTCAACTTGTCACAAACTAGCATCGCCTGAGAAGAGGGCACCTACATCACATTGGCCTATAGACAGGCCTCTGGAGCATTTCTCCATTAACTGTTATGGGAACCCAGTGTGGGAGGTTCCATTCCAAGGTAGGTGATCCTGGGCTGTGTAAGACAGCAAGCTGAGCAGGCCACGAAAAGCAAGTCAGTAAACAGTGTACCCCATGGTCTCTGGGAGCTGGAAGATGAAATAAACTTTCTTTCTCCAAGTTGTTTTTGGTCAGTGTTTATCACAGTCAAGAGAAAAGCAAACTAGGTCCCCCAAACTAGCTGATCTCATGGTCCTTACCAATTGGAGTCCTGAGAGGATGCTGTACTCCAAGGCATTACTGTCGTCTATGCAGGTCCCTGAGGAGGACTGACATGCCAAGGAGTGAGGCTGTTATTCTTTTTGGGGGGAGCGTGTGTTTCCTGCATTTTTGAGAGTGTATCTGTATGTAGGTGCACAAGTATGCACTTGTGCGCGCGCGCACACACACACACTGTCATGCCCCAAAAATAACAACAAAAAGAATTAAGTGGCTATGGATGTAGCTCATTTGATAAGAGTACTTAGCTAGTACGCACAAGGCCCTGGGTTCCATATTCAGCACTGCGTAAAACCAGGTGTGATAATATATGCCTATTAATCTGTTACTTAGACACGGAGGCAGGAGGATCAATGCAAGGCCATCATTATCCTCATACTGAGTTTGAGGACCACCTGCTGAGACCTCAGAACTGGCATGCCAGGCTCTATTACACATCTGATGGCCCTACTGGCCTTGTGCAGGTTTGTGTTAATACTGACTAAGTGATACCCCCAGCTGCTGTGCAAGCATCTTGGCCTCTCTGAGCCACATGAGCGGGGGGGGGGGGGGGGGGGGGGAGACTAACAGAACCTCCCTGTTGGGTTTGGGGCAGCTTGGCTGGGGCGAGTTCAAGGATGAAGTATATATGGGAGTGGGGTGTGTGTGCTTGCTTATTCCAGGAGACTCACTCACTGATGGGCTGCTCATGTGGGTGAAATGAGACCATCCTACTGCAGCAGGGAAAGATCCAATATCCAAGCTACACGAGGCTTCCTGGCTGTCCTGGGCAATCCTCCTCAGACGGGCTGGGATCTGAGTTCTTGCCTAGCATGCACATGGCCCCACAAACCCCACCAAAATATGAGGAGAGGGGTCAGGTCCAGTGCTCAGGTTCTGGCAATAGGAATCCTTGCTTTTCCCTTCCCCTCTCATGCTCACACTAGCTTAGGCTAGCACTGGAAGACCAGACAGGAGCCTGGAGAAGCCTGCAGACACTGCAGAGTGTCTGGTCCTGCACCAGGCCTTTCCTCTGCAACCTCTTAGCGTGCCTGGCAGCTGTAAATCTCTCAGGAAGGGACTGCAGAGGCTTGTCCTGGCAGCTTGGGCAGACTGCCTCCCTCGCCCTCCTTTAGGCTCTGCAGGACGCAGTTCCTCCGTGAGGCCAGGGCAGGATGCCCAGGTTCCGGTAACTGCAGTACTCTGGCACTGCTCTCGAGGCCATCAGAGGGGTTGGCTTCCCATCCGTCTCATCTGGGTCTCTTTCCCCATGTAATAACAAGCGGCTTGCATCTGGATCATTCTTAACATTTGGAAGAGGGTCATCGCCACGGCCTCTAATAACTGCTCACAGATGCACCCGACACAGGATTTTGTACAATTTACTGGTCACTTCTGCTCCCACCAGACCTACCTGCCAGGTTAAGAATTTCTGCATTTACTGTGGTTTCAGATGTGCAATAATCTGTACAATGGTTTATTCCCAAGTATGCCTTCAAGCTGAATAAATGTGTTTTTCTATATAGTTCCTTGCCTTAATAAACATGTAATATAAATTTAAGCAAACTTCTATTTTGTATATTTGTGAACTACAAAGTAAAAAAAAAATGAACATTTTGTGGAGTTTGTATTTTGCATACTCAAGGTGAGAAATAAGTTTTAAGTAAACCTATAATATTTTATCTGAAAAAAAAAAAGAATTTCTGCATTTAAAGAGCTACCCCTTTCTGATTGGTTTGGGTTTTTGATTTCTGGCCCCCTAGGGCTTCAGCATACTAAGCCCATGTTCTTTCATCTCCATGCCCAAAGAGCTGCTGCTACTGCTTGCAAAAAGCAAATTCCAAAATAAAACAAAACAAAGCAGGATAAATATACTGTGACTGTTGAAGACCCAAGCTTTAAGACCCATGTGCAGAGGGCAGTTTGGAGGAGTCATGTGACAGCCAGCCCCACAGCTTATCTCTGGAGAGCAGGGCCTCCCGGGCTCTTACTGCATCCTGCACACACATCTGTCACAAGATTCTTCTTTTCCATGTTTCTTTTAGGGCTTCTTCTCCATTTAAAATACAATCCTAAACTGGGTATGGTGGCAAACACCTGTGCTCCCAGCACCCAGGGACTGAAGCAGGAGGATTTTGATTTTAAGGCCTGCTACGTATACACAGCAGGTTCCAGGCTACACTGGGAAATCTTGTTTCAAAGGAAGTAACATTAAAAAGAAAAAAAAATATTTAAAGTGAAATGAAATGTGCGTAGAGTGTTATTAACAATTTCAGGTTCCCTGGGCCATTGATCCTTTTGTGGAGCATAATCACACTGAGAGTCAGCAAGGGACCCAGAATAACCACAGTGACTTGGGGCTTGGCAGTCTGGATCTCAAAGCAGACCCCTAAAAGGTCTCCCCAAGGCCAGGAGCACAGAGGACAAATGTGGCTCATGGGATTTGGCTGGACTGGCATCTGGCACCAGCTCAGCCATGGGACTATAAAATTCCAGACATCACCTCATTGCTGTCTCATCAAAAAGGGAGCATTTTCCTGCATCCCTCTCCAGAGGATGAAGTTCTGCCAATGCTGCTGCCTGGGAGGAGGAGGTGGGGGAGGCGGGGCAGGATGCAGAGTTCTCCTGCTCTTGGGGCTTAGAGGGCAGGCCCAGGCATCACAGCAGCCCTAGACTGCCTTTGGGTAACCACGATAGCCTTGCTATCGTGTGTGAGCATCCTCTACTCCTGCCCCTACCCTGCAGCCCTGTCTCCACGTAATGGAAGTGTTAGTATCGCTGTCTGGTAAGAACCTGCTTCCTGAGGCACAGGGTCCTGGGTCCTGGGTCCTGGCTGCAGTCTGGATTTGGAGTGCCACTAACTCCAGAGCTGGAACTAAGAGACCTCTGGTGTGAGCGCAGCTCTCCTCTTTCTGTATGTGGTCCAAGTGGGCCTTGAACTTGCTATTCTCCTGCCTCTGCCTTCTAAGTAGCTAATCAGGACTTCCTGCTGGTCTAAAGTCTGAGGAGGTCTGAAACCCCTCCTGAATATTTTGGTATTCCTCTCAGGGGCATCTGATTAATGCTGGCAACTGTTCCAGCCATTTGGTCATTTGTAGTGTCATCTCAGGCACCCTGTCTGACCTTCCTCTGCATGCTCAGCCTCTGGGGAGCTTAACTCTACAAACACCATTTCTCAAGCTCTTTGGCCAAGCAGCTCTGAATTTCAATGGGAAATTCTGACAGGCTGGTGCTGGCTTGCGTGTGTGTGTGTGTGTGTGTGTGTGTGTGTGTGTGTGTGTGTGTAGGGGCGAGGATTTCCCAAGTCTCAGTCCTCCAGGCACATGGCCCATCACAATTGCAAAGGAAACCTGGGAGGCAAAGGCAGCAAATATCTAAGTTTGAGACCAGCCTAATCTATATAACGAGTTCTGGGACAGCCAGGGCTACAGAGAGAAACCTTGTCTTGAAACCAAACAACCAACCAAACAAAACCAAGCATAAAATATCCAGGTGTTCAAACAAACAAACAACAAACAACAACAGCTCATCAGTTTGCATCTCAGGCTGAGGGTGTGGCTTAGTTGGCAGGGTGACTGCAGAGCACGCACAAAGCTGGTGGTTCAACCCCCAGGACTGCATAAACCTGGCATGTGCGGTGGAACGCTGTGCCACTTTTCGGGGACGACTCTAGTGGCTAGGAATGGATGACTGCCCTATCTTCACTTGGAGAAAGGCTTTTTGACTTTTGAGCCATTTATAAACAATTTTAAAAGCTCAAATCCCGAGGCAGAGTGCTTGTCTCACCTGCCCTGTTCCAGCCCTAGCCCCACAGTGTATGCGGTGCTGTATACACATCTGCATAGACATATACAGCATTTCCCAGCAGTCTCCTTGTCCCACAGTCAGGGGTAAGTACAAGGGTGAGGGTGAGGGGCTGCAGTGTGCAGGAAGGGCCAGACACATTCACAACTGTGTTGAACAGGAGATACAGTGTTGAGCTGGAGACACAGTCTTCCCCACAAAAAGGTACAATGATCGGTTATCCAGTACCAAATGGTACTGGAACATTACCCTGAAAACATACATGCAAGTAGCAGAATGAGCAGCTTGTAGTTATATGTGTAGGAGCATACAGTCACTGGGCAGTGGTGGCACACACCTTACATACAGTCATTGGGCAGTGGTGGCACACACCTTACATACAGTCATTGGGCAGTGGTGGCACACACCTTTAATCAAGAGACAGAGGTGGGGAGATCTCTGAGTTTGAGACTAGCCTGGTCGACAGAGAGAGTTCCAAGATTGCCAAGGCTATGCAGAGAAACTCTCTCTCAAACAAACAAACAAACAAACAAACAACAAACAAACAAGAGGGGGAGGGAGAGAAAAAGAGGAATATAGTCGTACACACATATATAACAAAGAAAAACTGTTTTATCATAGTCTCCAATTTTTTTTTAAGGAGGGAGACAAGTGTTAGGATGAGTGTGGCATGGGGGACATAGGGAGGAGGCTCACCGATTCCTGCAGGGACAATGAAAAATGTCCCCGGGGGGTGGGGAGCAGATATCGTCTCACCATGTATTTCTGGCCAGCCTGAAACTCGCTATGCAGACCCAGCAGGCCTTGAATGCACAGAGACCCACCTGTCTCTGCCTCCAGAGTTCTAGAATTAAAGGTGTGGGCCACCCAGCTGGTTTTTTTGTTTGTTTGAGACAGGTTCTCCTGTAGCTCTGGCAGGCCTTGAACTCCTGACTGGCATCACAGACACATGCCCTAATGCCTGGCTCATAGCAGAGTCGGGACTAACAGTGAATGGATGAACCAGTGGAGAGGTAGGTGGTCGGGAATGGGCAAGGGGAGGAAGCAAGAGCAATGGATGAGAGTCAACAGATGATTCCAGAAGCAGTAGGAAGGAGGCCAGCACTGAGAACAACGAGAAGCTGAAGAACAGCAGCCCTGTTTACAGGAGCAGTGGGCTGGATCCTGGTTAAACAGTGTTTCTTCTGGTTGACCTTGGGCTATAACAGCTGAGTAACCTCACTGTTAAAGGAGCCAAAGTGGCCAGGTGTGGTAGCATAAACCTTTAATCCCAGCATTTGGGAGGCAGAGGCAGGCAGATTTCTGAGTTCGAGGACAGCCTGGTCTACAGAGTGAGTTCCAGGATAGCCAGAGCTATACAGAGAAACCCTGTCTCGAAAAACCAAATTAAAAAAAAAAAAAAGGAGCCAAAGTGGTGCCACTGCTCTAAGGACAGGTTACTATAGGAAGGCGCTGGAGGAGTGGCCCCACAGGAGCATAACAACCATCAGGAAAGACTGTCAAGCTCTTGGCAGTCCTATGCCCTCCTCTGTCACTACTACCTTGACCCCCACAGATAGCCATCAATGTCCCGTCTTCCTGCGGTTGGCTGGAGCTTGGGTCTGAGCCCTAGGGTTGAGGCTCAGGGACGTTGGGCTGGGCCTTGAGGGAATGGGCGACCCGTGTTTATGATCGCTTGCTAGTGCTGAGCCCAGCATGAAAACCCTGTCGTCATGGTGGGGGGGGGGTGAGAAAGCTGGCCTCAGAGGTTGGAGACCTGGGGGAAGCAGGAGTCCTGCCCAAAGTCACAGATTCCAAGGCTGTGTAGGCCTCTCCTCCTCCACTGTTGTACATCTCTTTCTGGTCAGCTCCTGTTTGCCTGATTGTCATGGTTCCCAGCAGATACACAAGTGCTAAGTCAATGGACTCATGGGTAGGAAGGCATGGAGAGGAATCAGAAGTATGGACACTGGTAGATAGCTAGCTTCCAAATCATTTACCTTGGACAAATGGAGAAACTGAGGTACAGAGTTTTGTTTTTCCCCTAAGACGCTTGATGACATCTAGCCCACGTAGTTATGCTGGGACAACCTGCTCTAACATTTTGGAGGCCTGCTGAGTGACCCAGGCTGAAACAACCTGACTATCTGCAAACAGGGACCTACGGAACTCTCCAAGAGGACTGTCTGCCAGCAGCTTTCCTGGAGAGAGCCCAGAGCCCTACATCAGGCATTGCAGCTGCTGGTGCAGTGCAGGGAGCAGGCACCAGGGCCCAGCAGCTCCTCCATGGTGGCCCTGGCCCTGCAGAGGGAGGGACTTGCAAGCTGATGCTGAGCTGGGCTCAGATATTTCCAGCTCAGCAAGACGTGAAGGCCAGACTGGCTCTGAGTGTTGCCTGGTGATCTTCCCCGAAGCTCAGTGGAAGGAGAGGCAGGAGGAAGGCACTGACTTCCGAAAGAAAGAAAGCAGGAGAGGGGGAGATCAGAATCAGGCTTTAGGCTAGGAAGAGCCAAGTGGGAAAGATCAAAGGGAAGTTGACAGTTCAGGGCAAGACAATGACATAACTCACTGACAAGGAAGCTGGGTGGTATCATAAATGCCACTTTGTAGGCATGTCCCCTTTTATGACAGCAGTTGAAAACACTCTGCAGGAAGCAGAGCCTATAAGCACTAGGGAACAGACACTGCCAGTCGCCATGGTATGGGGGCTCTAGCCAGCCCCATTTCACAGAAGAGGTAACCCAGGCCTGAGTAACATGCAAGGTTACATGCCTGCATAGCTCCATCTCAGCACCTGCAGAGCACACCTTGCCCCCGATTCCTGGGTTCCTAGTGCCAGCAGGGAGGGAGTTCCTGTTCTAGTTCTTGTATAGTGCCTTGAGTGACATTAGCCCTGAGAAAACAGCTGTAAGATCCCTAAGGAAGCTGAGCCCTAAGGGCAGAGAGAGGAATACCAACTCCATGGTCTGATCTAGCTTTAAAGTCTCTGGAGGTAACCAGCCCCTGGAAAGCCACTCCTGTCCCCACAGGAGAAAAAGCCCAAGGAGGCCACACACCTTGTTTGCCCCGCCTTCCCTTTCCCTGTGACTTAGAGAAGCCAGGCTCTTCCCTCCTCTCAGTTTTCTCTAGGGGAAGTGGGGCTGTCTGTATAACATGGGGTCGTGAAGTGAACATTTAGGTATGCGCACTCATGATCTACCAGACATGCAGCTTCTCCAAATCTCCTAGTAATATTTATTTTCTGCATGTATTCTACAGCGAGGAGTATCATAAAGACTTTCTTATTCACACCATGTACCCTGACCATAGCAACTCCGTACCCTCTCTTCTCCTGACTCTTGACAGCCCCCTTCTTTGCCCATTTTGCTTCTGCTTCCATGTTATAAATAAATTACTTTATACATCTACATAAAGTCTAGGACTCATGCGGGGCGGTGGTGGCGCACGCCTTTAATCCCAGCACTTGGGAGGCAGAGGCAGGCAGATTTCTGAGTTCGAGGTCAGCCTGGTCTACAGAGTGAGTTCCAGGACAGACAGGGCTACACAGAGAAACCCTGTCTTGAAAAAAACAAAAATAAAAACAAACAAACAAAAGTCTAGGACCCAGCACTGGAGTGATGTATCAGGGACTAAGAGCTCATGCTGCTTTCCCAGAGGACCTGATTCCATTTCCCAGAACTCACATGAGTTAGCACAATGGCCTTTAACTCCACCTCCAGGGTTATCTGATTTCTATGGCTTAGGTGGGTATCTGCACTAATGTGTACATATCAACACACACACACACACACACACACACATACACACACACTCAAACACGCACTCATGCATGCACGCATGAGTATGTGCACACATATACATACAATAAAAATAAATCCTAGGCCTGGCAGTGTTGGCACACCTAATCCCAGCAATCGGGTGACAGGATCAGGCAGATCTCTGAGTTCAAAGCCAGCCTGAGTGACTACAGAGTGACTTCTAAGACAGCTGGGACTACACAGAGAAACCTTCTCTGGGAAAACCAAAAAAAGAAAAGAAAGAAACATAGTCCTTCAGGTAAGTTCCCAGGAGTGACAGAGCTGGACCACTCGACTTTGGTTTGCTGCAAAGCCTTCATGTTGCCTTTTTCAGAGACAAGGTCTCCCTGTGTAGCCTTGACTATACTGGGACTCACTCTGTAGACCAGACTGGCTTGAACTCACAGAGATCCACCTGCCTCTGCCTCCTGAACACTGAGATTAAAGGTGTGTGCCACCATGCCTGGCTTAGCCATACTTTACAATGTTTTTGTAATAGTTTGAATGAGACATAATTCCAATGTTCAATGGTGGGAAGTCACAATTTCCTGAACTTTCATATCCTTAGTAACAGTATATAACCACCATGGCAATGGATTTTTATTTTTAGATTTATTTATTTCATGTATGTAGCTGTCCAGACACACCAGAAGAGGGCGTCAGATCTCATTACAGATGGTTGTGAGCCACAGTGTGGTTGCTGGGAATTGAACTCAGGACCTCTGAAACAGCAGTCAGTGCTCTTAACCACTGAGCCACCTCTCCAGCCCCGCAATGGATTTTTAAAGCTTCACAACCTTCTAAAGAAACCTTAATCCCCTCACTGTGTAGCTCTGGCTACAATAACCACCCTACAGGACTTCATCTCTCTAGACCTGCTTACTCTCGATATGTCACATGAAGGGGGTCATACACCGTTCAAGTGCCTTTTGAACAAGGCACTTTCTTTTCCCTGGGTGCTGCTATGGATGGGACTCACAACCTTGACAGGCTGGTCAGGCGCTCTACCAATGAGCCTCGTCCCTATCCCTCGGTACAACTAGTAATCATTTCCTTAAAGGAAGTGGCTTAGACCCATGACATAAATTAATTGAGGGATCTTGACCAAACTATGATTAAGTTTAAACTCAGCCATCTGAGCCAACCCCCCCCCGGGGGGGGTCCTCCATCCCCAGCTCAAGGCCCCAGCCCCAAATTCCTCCATTATACTCAGGTGTATGTCTGAGAAAACCCAGGCCCAGGGAGTCCACTTGACTTCTTCACGAGCCCTGTTCCTAGTCCTTCAGCTCTGAGACCTCGTTTGGGAAGCTCTCCCTAGTTGCTGACCCTTCTTGGCTGTGTATGTCTGTCCATGTAACATAGAGCAGCTAGACCACCCCCATGGAGGTGGGAAACTGGCATCCTGGAGAAGTACCTGGATGCTGCTATACTGAGTGTGCACTGCGAGAGGCCCTGCACAATAGGGTCCAAGGAAGGAAAAGAACACTGTGCTATTAGTCAGGATGCTGGGGCAAGCTTCACCTCCGGGGGAGCAGACACTCAGCCAGCACCTCCTGAAGCCAGGCTTTCATGGCCTCCACCCTTACAGGTCTGGAGAGATGGCTCAGTGGTTAAGAGCACTGACTGCCCTTCCAGAGGTCCTGAGTTCGATTCCCAGCAACCACATGGCAGCTCACAACTGTCTGTAGCTCCAGTTCCAGAGGATCTGACACTCTCACACAGACAGACAGACACACAGACATGTAGGCAAAACACCAACGCACAAGAAATGAAAATAAATTTTAAAAATACTTTTAAAAAGTAGTTTTGTGCTTTTATTAGAGTTCCTAACAAGGAGAGTTCATCTCCATGGCTGCATCCTAAGAGCTGGGTGCTGCCTGAAGCAGTTTTCAGGCAATCTCGACTTCTAAATTAAGAATTCATTTGAGAGTTGGTCTGTGCTTAAGGCCCTTGGCCCCACCCCAGCAACAAACACACAAAAATAATCTGGGCAGATTAATTATTGCTACCTAGAGTCTAAGGCAGAGGGGTCAAGAGTTTGAGGCTAACACAGGCTACATCATGACACCCTGTCTCAAAACCTAAATCAGTTTTATCAACCCTAGCCCTTGTGTGGGAAGCCTGGCCTGGTGGTATGCAGCTGATTCCAGCCTTGGGTGGGGGTGGGGCTGGTCCTGGGGCTTACTGACCAGTTAACTGAGTTAGCAAACTCCAGGCTCAGTAAGAGACCCTGTCTCAGTAAATAATGCAGAGTGACTAAGGAAGACAGCCAACATTGACCACTGGTCTCCACAGCCATGTGTACACATGTACACAATGTGTGCATGCACATGAGAGCCTACACACACACACACACACACACACACACACACACACACACACACACACTTTGGACAGTTTGGTATCTTGGTCCTCTTGAAGAAGAACCTATATGATCCTGCAGTTTTGCTCATCTGAGGGCATGGTGGCAGGAGTGCACTTCACCCATAGTGCTTACTGAGAGCTTAGGACAGCCACCCCAACACCATCTCTCTATCCCCACACAGCTCCTCCCCCACAAGGAGTCAGCCTGAGATTATGCCAAAAGGCTCTTTAATATCACCCCAGGCCGGGCAAGGAACACCTGCAGCCTCAGAGGTCAGGATGGCCTGAGCCCCAAATCTGGATCTTCCACACACTCACTAGGACCCTGCCTCTCCTTCTTCTGACACCATCAATCACTCTCTAGGACCCTGCCTCTCCTTCTTCTGACACCATCACTCACTAGGACCCTGCCTCTCCTTCTTCTGACACCATCACTCACTAGGACCCTGCCTCTCCTTCTTCTGACACCATCACTCACTAGGACCCTGCCTCTCCTTCTTCTGACACCATCACTCACTAGGACCCTGCCTCTCCTTCTTCTGACACCATCACGGTGCCAGGAGGAGGAGCTAGGCTCCTCTAGGGTGCAGACATCATAGGCACCCACTTACCACCAGTTTTGTTTACAGTTTTCTCCCCAAATCCCAGTAACACCAATGGTTTACGCTGGAACCATTATTTTTCTATGTGAAAAAGGCAGAAACTAAGACCCAGAGAGGAGAGGTTGCCTCTGCAGCCTGAGCAGAAGTGGCAGTGCTGGTACCAGCGCTGGCTTGGTCTGAGCTCAGGGGGAGGTTCTAGATGGTACAGAAAGCAAGTGTTACAGTCACTGCAGACATTTGGATGAATCTGCCTGTTGTCACCAAGGATCTGCTGAGTAAGGCAAGAAATTGATGTTCATTAGAAATTCTCAGACCTGGGGAAAAGAGCTTGTCTAGCATGTGCGAGGCCCAAGAGTCATCTCCAGTAGTTACAGACAGACAGAATAAGTGGAGGGGGAGGGGGACGGTGATGAGAAGAGGGAGGAGGGAGGAGAGAGAAATACTCAGAGGATATATTTTGCTGGATATCAGGTGGTCTTATTATCCAGAAAGTATGCAAGATGGAAGGGTGGTTGGGGTAGCTCAGTGGTAGGATACTTGCCTAGTGTGCATGAGGTCTTACACCCCATCCTTACATAAACACACACACACACACACACACACACACACACACACACACACACAGTGTTGGAGAATGATGGTACAAGCCTGTAACCCCAGCATTGCTTCAAGGGGTTCTATTGCTGAGACCAAACACCATGATAATAAACAAGTTGGAGTTTTATTTCAGCTGGGTCTCAGGGCATGCTGCATTGCTGAGGGAAGTCAGGGCCAGGACCTGGAGGCTGCAGCTGATGCAGAGGCCATGGAGGAGTGTGCTCACTGGCTTGTCCCCCGCCTGCCTCCAGGCTTGCTTAGCCTGCCTCTTTATAGAACCCAGGACCACCAGTCCAAGGACGGCACCACCCATCATGAGCTGGGCTTACATCCATCACTAGCTAAGAAAATACACTACAGCCTTGCTCACAGGCTGATTTTGTAGGAGCATTTTAAGTGGGATATTCCACCATCCATTCACTCACAGCCACTCATGCCCAAATGTTGGGTCTCTCAGTCCGAGAATCAGCTTCTCCTCTCACAGGCTCATGACCTGGGAAGGGTCAGAAGACACAAGCACCATGGACTCCAGTATATGTCATTGCCTAGATCTCAGGATGCTTAGGTAGTGAGCAAGACCCACAGTACCAAGGAGGAGACAACATGGGACACAAGGAAGCTCTTGAGACAGGCAGTGTGGTCTTCCAGAGTCAGGCTGTGAAATTTCAGATTCTGGTTCTGTGTTTGGCAGCACTGCTCTTGCAATGCTGAGGGACTGAGAACCTCATGGGTGGCAGAAAGCACTCTCCCACTGAGCTGCACTCTCTTACTGAGCTGCACTCCCAGCCAATGCTCGGCCAGTGACTTAACCACTTTCTATCCCAGCTGGCTCTCTGCATCACTGTGGCATCTAAATGACATAATGTGGACTTAGCAGAGTGGTCGCTTACAGGGTCTGGATGGTTAGCTGAGACCAGATGCAAAGGAACTTCTGCTTGAGGGACATTGGCTCAGGAGGGACATCTTTGGAGATTCTAATCCAGGTCATCTGAAAGAGCCTGGGACTTGTCACCAACAAACAAAACTGAAGTGGGATCCTTAGGAACGTGTTTTGGATATGTGTGTGCATGTGTGACTCGGTTTGGCCCTGGGGTACACCTGTAGTCAGAGGACCTTTGGGAGTCCGCTGTTCCTGCTTCAGACCTCACTGAGGTGGGGGTCTCTCTCGTTCCTGCTGCATGGATCTAACTCCATGCAGGCTGGCTTGAGAGCTGCCTGCTGATTTTCCTGTCTCTGCCTCCCTCCCACTTGGCTGCGGAAGAGCTGGGAGCAGAGAGTCCCGCCACCACATCCCAGCCTCTGCGTTCAGCTTTGTAAGGATTTCTTGGGATCAAATGTAGGTCATCAGGATCACCAAGCCATGTTCTCAGACCAGGGATTTTAGTTTTTAAACTAAGCCAAGTGCGGTGTTTCATGCCTATCGTCATAGCAGTAGAGAGGCTGGAACAGGGGGATGTGGCCCCCCTTGGGCTCCAGAGTGAGACTTTGTCTCAAAGCAGTAACAAGAAAAAATTAGAGCTGCAAGTGGGACTCTCTGGTAGAGTCCTTACCAGATCCTAACCGCCCCCCCCCCCAGTAATGGTTTCCACCAACTGCCACTCACAGACAGCGAAGCCCTCAGTGGCTGCTCTGCCTCTCCCTTCCTCTGCTGCTAACAGCTCACAGTTGTAGCTCAAGCGACGACTCTGGAACTCTGGTGTGACTAGGTCCCTGGTCCAGGTCCACCTGGGTTTCCTTTAGTCTTCGGACCTAAGCACTTAGCTCAGGGTTGAAGCACAGGCTTTAGAAACTTCCTGGCACACGTATTCCACATTGGCATCTCTTGCCTCTGAGCAAGAGCCATGGTGCTGCGGGGCTGTCTCTGTCCTCACACAGCCTGGCTACAGAGCGACAGGTCAGAGTGTGCTGTCCCAGGAAGGGCAAGCTTCACGTCCACCTTGAGCTGCAGAGGTTTGTTTAGTTCTTTATTTTAATGAGACTAATGTGGCCAAGGCCATCTTCAAACTTGTGAGCTGAGGATGACCTTAAATTTCTGCTCCTCCTGCCTGTCTCCTAAGTGCTGAGACTACAAGCATCCCAAGTACACCTGGCTGACATGGAGGAGAGGACCAGTGGACCAGCACCCCAAGGCCCTGGGGCTTCAAAGCTCAGTCTCTTCTCATTGACCCATCAAACTTGACCTCCAGGGATGAAATTTTCTTGTTTGCTTTTTTGTTTCGTTTTGAAGACAGGCTCTAGGGGCTGGAAAGATGGCTCAGCAGTTTAGGGCACTGACTGCTCTTCCAGAGGACCTGAATTCAATCCCCAGCAACCACATGGTGGCTCACAACCATCTGTAATGGGATCCCATGCCCTCTTCTGGTATTTCTGAAGATATCTACAGTGTATTCCTATACATGAAATAAACGACTAAAGAAGAAGAAGGAGGAGGAGGAGGAGGAGATGACGACGACGACGACGACGACAGGGCTGTCCTGAAACTCACTATATGAACCAGGCCTCTCTGCCTCCCAAGTGCAGGGATTAAAGGTGTTTACCACTCTGTCCATCCAGGAATGAACTCTTAATCTAACTATTATTAAATTAATAATTCAAATACTGAATATTGAAATTAATTATTTTGAGTTTCCACACCTCCCTCTGAACTCTGACATCGGCTATTTGACTGTGGACTTCCTCCTCCTCTGGTATAGACACTGCCCCCCCACCCCCCACCACGCTCCACCAGGCCCCGCCCCAAGCCCCCTCTCCCTGCAACCTTGCCAGGCACATTCTCCCTCTGACCTCAGTGTCCTACTCTGAGGGACACTGCAGTCCTCACAGAGCAAGGCCAGTACCATACAGGTCAGCAGCCGGAACAAGCAGACAGGTGCTCGCAAGTGAAGCTGCTCAGCTGCTTCCTTAATGACTCAGATGTACACTGTGAAAATCAATCTCCTACTCGCCAGTCACTTCTTTGACTTAGGCGTCTCCAGGATGGGGCATATAGGAAAGCTGACCCCACCATCATTTTGACTTCCTAACTATGCCACCTGGGAATTCCCCCTCTCCTAGACCTCCCAAGACAACCCAGAGGACGAAAAAACGTAAAAGCAGAAAACCCAAAGTCAGTTCTCAACACCCCTTGCTTCCAGCAAGGTGCCACAGAGATCCACAGAGCAAATCCTCCAGCTAGTGGTCATGAACTGGAGAGGTGCTGGCTCAGCAGGGCCTTCCTGGAAAAGCAGTGTACGATGGCAGTCTCACAGTTGATCATCCCTTCTGCACAGCCCAAAAAACTGGACTTGAATTTCGGTTACACCACATTCAAACTGTGTGATTTGGGGCAAGTTACTCAACCTCTCTGAGCTTATGTAGGTATAGTAACAGAATTTACTTCATAGGTTGGATGTATAAAAGGGTAGACATAAGAGCAGAGACTGGCCGGGCATGGTGGCGCATGCCTTTAATCCCAGCACTCGGGAGGCAGAGGCAGGTGGATTTCTGAGTTCGAGGCCAGCCTGGTCTGCAGAGTGAGTTCCAGGACAGCCAGGGCTACACAGAGAAACCCTGTCTCAAAAAACCAAAAAACAAACAAAAAAGAGCAGAGAGTCTTGCTAGAAGTGGAACCGTATGTCTTTAATCCCAGAACTTGGCAGGCTGAGGTAGGATAATAAGTTTGATAATAAGCTATAGAGAGAGTTCAAGGCCAGGCTAAGCTATGTAGTAAGATTCTGCTTTAAAACAAAAGAGCTCAGAGGTTAAGAGCACAAGTGTCCCTCCGAAGGACCCAGGTTCAATTCCCAGCATCTACCTGGTAGCTTTCAACCATCTGCAACTGTAGAGGGGACCTTTCACCCTCTTCTGACTGCCTCAAACACCAGGCACACATACAGTGCTGACAAACATGCACAGAGGACACTCCGGCACATAAAATAATAAAATAAATATGAAAAAAAAAAAAACCCAGATAAGACCAAGAGCTGGAGATGCAGCTCAGAGGCAGAGCACTGACCAGCTAGTAAGCACAGGCCTCCATGCTTGACTCTTAGCATAAAAAATAAGTAAGTAAATAAAAAAATAAATAAGATCATTTTCTCCTTCCAGAGAGCACAAGTTTCATTTGTGTGGCTGCTTAGCCTCTGGCTCCAGGTAAGGAGAGTTCTAAGAGCTGCAGAGACCCTGATGAGCAACCCCACTGAGTCACTAGATAGAGGTTCCTCAGGACAAACTAACTGCCTCACTCTGCATCTCAGGACCCACAATGAGAAAGCCACTCAACCAGAAGAGCTCAGAACAGCGTTGGAGCTGTGGGTATGCTGTGAGCCAGACCTGTGAACCCACCCACCAGCAACCAGCCTTTGAGGCAGAATTCAGCTTCTCTCCCCACTGCAGGCGGGCCGGCGTCCCAGGGCTTCAGAAGTGTGTGTGTGCCGGCAGGGTTGCTGAGGGCAATAGGCAGTCCAGAGGGGGTGGGGTAAGGCTGTGGGTGGAGCTATGAAGGGAGGATAAAAACTGCACCCTGTTCTGTCTTTGCAGCTTGCTTCCTAAAGCGTGGAAGGGTGGAGAGGCTGCCTTCTTCTTACTACAAACCGGATCTGAGTCAGGCAAAAAGAAGACACATCTTAGAAAGGAGAGCTTACAAGGGACAGGCGGATAGAAACCAGGGAGAATGGAGGAGGCACAGCCCAGAAGGAGCAGAAGAGCGGAGAGGAGATGGAGATGGGGGAGGGGAGAGGTGGGATGGACAGAGAAAGGAACGGACAGGGGACAGGAGCAGAGGGGTGGGGTGTGACGCCACTGGAGACAACAAACAAGCAAGCAGACGTCAGACATGAAATTGCTGAACCAAAAAAAGGTGAGTCTACAGGTGGCAGAGTGGGGATGGCCTGAGCCTCCCCAAAGGGGACACGCAGGGGCTGATGTGCCCCTCCCCCCACTGCTCCCCTCCCCCCAGCGCCCCGCAAAGCTGACACTGGAAGCTGTCCACATGCCTGGTGCTGAGATGTCCCTGCAGAGCATTGCTGCCACTTCACAAGTCCCTGCTGGGCTCCTATGGATGCAACCATTAGTCCGAGCACTGGTGGAGGCCAGCAGTGTATAAAATGGACATGTACTTCCCCACATAAAACTTTCATTGTGAGAGAAGACAGGCACACCTAATTAGAAGAAGAGAAATCAGCTGGGCTGGCGAGATGGATCATTGGGTAAAGGTGCTTGCTGCCAAGTCTGACAATCTGAGTCCAATCCCCAGAACACGCATGAGAAAAAAGCATTTGAAGTAGATACAGAAGGATCATGGGTTCAACGTCAGTCTCAGCTGTATATGAGCCTCAGGTCAGTGTAGGTCTCCCGACATGGGAGGAGGACGGGAAGGAGAGAGACACGTTCTCCTCTGACCTGGGTTCCCGTGCTATGGCATGTGTGCAGCACCTGCACTCACATACGCACATGTATGTAAATAGGTGAATATGTGAGGATACGAATGAGATTTCCCCATCTCCCTGGACATCTGAGTACGTGGTCCTTGTCGGTGTTCATCAGAAAACCGACAGAAAAGCAGCTGTATGAGACGAACGTGATGCTCTTTTTAAGGAGAGAAAGAATGTTTGGCTCCGAGGGTCCGAATTCACTAAAACCAAAACATAACCCAGATGTGCAGATGCTGGCCGCAGGACTCTCGGCAGAAGCCAGCCCTCTCCCCAGTCTCGGCTCCAGAAAACTCAGGTCCATCCCCTCCCCCAGGGACTTCTCACTAACCCACGTGTCAATGCTTCTGTATCAGCAATGTACTATGAAATTCTCTGCTGTGCACACGGGAGCTGAGGGACCTGCTTCTACCACAACCTCCTCCTGCTGACTTGCCAGCAATACTGAATGAAAGGAGTGGGGGCAGCAGTGCCTGCTGGGAAGGCTGCAACTTCAACCTTCAACTATGCTCCTGAGGAGGCCAGCCACAAGCTCACCTGTATGCTGGCAGTAGCCGCCCCCCTACCCCCCACCCCCAGCCAAGAGTGAGACATCACTCCAAGTCCTTCACTGTGGGCCACTGCAACTTTGCCTGGGAGATACCTGAAGCAGGATGGGCCCCGAAAGCAAATAACCTCAGGCCCTCAGCATGTATGCTTGGATCTGGGAGATTCCCATGGCTCTTCACAGTAGCAGGCTCTGGAAGGTTCCAACAACTCTAGTTAGCATATGGGAGACACACAACACTCCCCCCCCCACACACACACACTGTAGTCTAAGCTGGCCTGAAACTTGCCATATAGCCCAGACTGATCTTGGACTTACAGCAATCCTTCTGTCTCAGCCTCCCAAATCCTAGAAGTCGTAAGCAATCACACCTGGCTTCTCCTTTCCTTTTTGTTAGAGGAATACCCATGGTATATGTTCGCTTTTGTAACCGTGACTTACAAGAAAGGGGGTGGGTTCATCTTGGTTTGTAGTTTTCAAGATTCTAGTCGAGATCAGTTGGGCCCATTGCTTTGGCACTGTATTGCTGCATTTGGCAAGGCAGCATAATGGAGCAAAAAAACAAACAAGCAAAAAACCAAACACCTCTCAATTCATGGCCAGAAAGAAAAGAGAAGTGAAGTGTCAGACATGAAGGCGCACACCTGCGGCCCTGGCCCTTCTGCAGGGGGATCAGGAGTTCAAGACCAGCCTGGGCAACACAGTGACAGGCTGCCTCAATGAGCCAATAAAACTGCCTTTAATAGCAACACTTGGGAACCTGAGAAAGGAGGGCAGAATGTAAAGCTAGCCCAGGCAAGATCCTGTCTAAAAAGAGAGCAAGAGAACATCCTTGGATAGTTTTATGTCAATGTGACACAAGTTAGTTATCTGAAATGAGGGAATCGTAACTGAGGAAATGCCTCCAGCAGTCTAATTGTAGGGTGTTTCTTTAATTAGTGACTGATGCCGGTGGTGCTATCCCTGGGCTAAGAAAGCAGGCTGAGCAAACCAGTAAGCAGCACCCTCCATGGCCTCTGCTTCAGCTCCGGCCTCCAGGTTCCTGTCCTGACTTCCTTCAATGATGGAGTACTGTGAGGAAGTGTAAGCCAAATAAACCATTTCCTCCCCAGCTTGCTTCTTGGTCATGGTGTTTCATTACATCAATAGAAACCCTGACTAAGACAGAAAGCAACAGCAAAAGCTGTGAAGAGAGAAAGAGAGGGAGGGATGGAGGGAGGGGGAGAGAGAGAGAGAGGAAGGAGGAGGAAGAGAAGGAGGAAGGAAAAGGAGAAGAAGGAGGAGGAGGAGGAAAGAAAGAAGAAAAAGGAGGAGGAGGAAGAAGAAGAGGAGGAGGAAGAAAAAGAAGGAGGAGGAGGAGGAGGAGGAGGAGGAGGAGAAGGAGAAGAAGAAGAAGAAGAAGAAGAAGAAGAAGAAGAAAGAAAGAAAGAAAAGAAAAGAAAAAAAGAAAGAAGAAAAAGGAGGAGGAGAAGGAGGAGGAAGAAAGAGCAGGAGGAGGAAGAGAAGATAGAAAGGGAGTTAGGGAGTAAGGGAGGAGAGAAAGGGAGGGAGAGGAAGTTGAAGAGAAGAAGAAAGGTGAACAGGAGGAGAAGGGAGGAAGGAAAGGACCTGGGACTCACAGCTTCCCTTAGGAGCATGCCCATAGTTTCTGAATATCTCTAAGCAGGATTTCGTTGCTTAAAGTCTTCACCATCGTCCAATGGCAACTCCCTGGGAACTAAATCGCTAACATGGAATCATACATAGCATGAAACATCTTAAAGGTACCCTAGGACATTCTGGGCTGAGATCTGGGAAGAATTCAGAATTGTCCTAAGGAGACACCTGGAAAGGTGGGCTTACTGAGTTCAGTGGCACCATCATCCAATGTGTGCCTATCACACGCAGCAGCAGCTCAATGGGCAAGGAAAGAGTCAGGGATGCAATTAAGGGATGGAGGGATGGATGGATGGATAGTTATGTTGTCTTATTCGCTGCTAAATGTTAAGAATGCAGGATGGAAGGCAAAAGTTATTTCAACTGCAAGATCTTAGAAAAGAATCACATGTAGCCTTGGCTGTCCTGGAACTCACTCAGGCTGAGTGAGGCTGACTTCAGATTCACAGAGATCTGCCTGCCTGCCTCTGCCTCCTGAATGCTGGGATTAAAGGCGTGCGCTACCACTGCACAGCAAAAAGAATCATTCTCAGCTCTCTCTGGGCCATACGTTTTGCTAGAGAGCTGATTAGAATTCATCCATCTATCCACTCACAATGACAAACTGGGAAGCAGCATGCGGGCAAGGACCACAGAACCCCAGGAGGGGACAAGGCTCAGGGTGAAGGGAAGGTGAGGCTGAAGGACTGACCAGGGTCTCAGCATTCATGACAACCTTACAGCCACAAAAGCCACACCTTTTACCTTCACACACACCCCACTCCTATCATTCATGTGTGCTGTCAACTGCTTGTCAGACTTCTCACCCCCAAGAAGGGCATGTGCATTCTGCAGACAACTGAAGAGACTCGAAGGAACAAGAATCTAATAACAAAAATCCAAGCAGTATGGGAGATAAATGGGGAAGCCATGTGGGCGTAAGGGGGTAGAGGTCTGCATCCCAGTCCCCTCCCCATGGCATCTGCAGTGCCTCCCAGCCTTTCTGACCCCTGCAAAGAGCAGCATGACTGGACCTTTAAATTGGGAAAATGCTTCATCATGTTCTGCTCCATCATGAAAAACTAGAGTCTCCTCCCCCTCCTCCCTAGTGCACTCTCCTGGCCTGCAGCCAGGGGCTGGGAATGAGACACAGGACAGGAAAGGGATCTCTTTTAGGGAATCTATCAGTTCTCCTCCTAGGGATCCCTCCAAAAGAGAAAACCACAGCAAACTGGGGTGCAGTGAGGCTTGAGGTAACTGCCTGGGAGAAGTTCTGATCTGAAGAAGTCTATACTGGTTTCCAGAGCTTGTCAGTGGGCATTGGAGTGGGGCTCTCTCTGCTCCGGGAAGAGGTTTGCAGGGAGAAAGAACTTCACAGAGAGCCAGGCACTGGACAGGACATGCAGGGGTGGGTCACTTACATACAACCGTAGGTCGTTTCGAGCCCGTCATATGACTCATCCAATCCTCCCCTGTACCGCACAGAGGGACTGCTTGGAAAAGCTATGGAACCTCCCTACTCCGTTAGGCATAGATTTAACCCTTCCCATCCGAGGAGCGGCTGCTGTCCGTGGTGCTGAAGCGATAGCGGCACGGGCGGCTCCGTCCACTAACACCGCTTTTGACCGGAAAACCAAACCAAGAACGAGCCGTATAATAAAGCAAGAGCTCCAAGTCTAAGCCCCTCCGCCGTCCCCGCCCTTTCACCTGAAGCCTCAGTAGGGCTCATGATGGAGGTCGGTGGACTTTGGTACTGAAAAACCACTCCACCACTTCCTCGGAGCATGAAAGGGGATGCTTACGGCAGTACTGGTTCATCTATTCTGGAAAAGGAATGAGATGCCAAGATAAAGCAGAAAAATCGGGCAAGGAAGGGAGAAAGACAAAGTTCTCAGGTGAGAGGAACTGGTTACTATTCCGACTGGCAATATGTGGGTTCTCCTCCCCAAAATCAGCCAGACATTTCCCAAGTTCGAACCTCCTAGGGGCACATGGGAGCTTGGAGCTGCATCTTGTCTCTTGCACACAAGGGAAAACCAAACATAGGAGAACACAATTTGTACAAGGTCATTCAGCTAGCGAAGCACAGAAGCTAACCCCACCCTGTGGCAGAACTTGGCTTCGGTGTTGAGGCTCTTGCTGCCTACTGAGGGACCCCCTGTTCTTCGTAGGCAGTTTTCCTTTCCGGGCAAGAGGAGACTCCACTTTCCAGTCGTGGCCACTGGAATTTTTAGAGAGCACCACGTTCCTCTCACCCAGCGCTCCCTTTCTCCGTCTGCAGTGTTCTCCTTCTCAGGGTAGCTTTGCGGTCCTTTCAAACTCCACGCCCACCCCAACCCCAACCCCGAAGCCAGCTGTACAGTTCCTTAAGCCCCTTTGGGTGGCCCAGGGCCGCTGTAGTATCTGGGGAACACTGCACCGCCAGCTAGAAGGTCCCCATTTATCATCAGTAGCATCCATCATGCAACCCCATACAGAATCCCTTCGTGGGTGACTGCAGTCTGCACTCCTCATCTCAAGGTCCTCTCTAACTATCAGGGAACCAACCCTGTGCTGCTTCTCAAGTGGGGGTGTCCTCTCATAGTAATCACTGCAGTCTCCCACTGCTTCAACCCGAAGGCGCCCTGACCCATCAGTTCTGCAATCCTCTCCCTATTTCCAGTGCCCTCTCTTATTCTGAGGGTCTTATTCTGACTAATAGGGTCTTCCGACATGCACCTGGAGGTCTGCACTTGTCCGCTCCGGAAGTCCTTTACTCCTTGGTCTGACCTCGGGAGGCTCTACTGACGATGCGTCGATTCCCCTTCACTCCTGGGTCGTCCCCCCCAGCCCCGCCCCTCTCACTGCGGAGAAGCCGGTCGGCCCGGGGCCGCGGGGGAGGAGGTGGAGAGGGTGGGGCCCTCCTCCCCAGCCCCCCACTGCCGAGGGGCCGGACCGGGCCACCGCGGATATAAAAGAGCCGGAGTCCCAGAGCTGCCGCAGTGCTGCCTGCCCCGTCCCAGCCCCGCACTCCCGCTCCGCTGGCGGCCGCACCTGCTCCGGCCATGATGAGCTTCGGCAGCGCCGATGCGCTGCTGGGCGCCCCGTTCGCGCCGCTGCACGGAGGCGGCAGCCTGCACTACTCGCTGAGCCGCAAGGCAGGCCCGGGCGGCACGCGCTCCGCGGCCGGCTCCTCCAGCGGCTTCCACTCGTGGGCGCGGACGTCCGTGAGCTCCGTGTCCGCCTCACCCAGCCGCTTCCGCGGCGCCGCCTCGAGCACCGACTCGCTAGACACCCTAAGCAACGGCCCAGAGGGCTGCGTGGTGGCGGCGGTGGCGGCGCGCAGCGAGAAGGAGCAGCTGCAGGCTCTGAACGACCGCTTCGCGGGCTACATCGACAAGGTGAGGCAGCTCGAGGCGCACAACCGCAGCCTGGAGGGCGAGGCGGCGGCGCTGCGGCAGCAGCAAGCCGGCCGCGCCGCCATGGGCGAGCTGTACGAGCGCGAGGTGCGCGAGATGCGCGGCGCCGTGCTGCGCCTCGGGGCGGCGCGCGGGCAGCTGCGCCTGGAGCAGGAGCACCTGCTGGAGGACATCGCTCACGTCCGCCAGCGGCTGGACGAGGAGGCCCGGCAGCGTGAGGAGGCGGAGGCGGCGGCGCGCGCCCTGGCGCGCTTCGCGCAGGAGGCGGAAGCGGCGCGCGTGGAGCTGCAGAAGAAGGCGCAGGCGCTGCAGGAGGAGTGCGGCTACCTGCGGCGCCACCACCAGGAGGAGGTGGGCGAGCTGCTCGGTCAGATCCAGGGCTGCGGGGCCGCGCAGGCGCAGGCTCAGGCCGAGGCTCGCGACGCCCTCAAGTGCGACGTGACGTCGGCGCTGCGGGAGATCCGCGCGCAGCTCGAAGGCCACGCGGTGCAGAGCACGCTGCAGTCCGAGGAGTGGTTCCGAGGTGCGCGGGAGCGCGGGGTGGGAAGGGGTCGCCCCCTCCTGGCGGAGCAGTGAGCAGCCCGAGAGGACTCCTCTCAGAAGTAGCTAGACCCGCTGCGAGGTGCATGCCACCTGACAAAGTAGCGGTTTTACCCAGACCCTCCCTTGGGGCGCCCCAACTCTGGATTTTCCTTTAGAAAAAGGAAACCACCCTCCACATTTTTTATGTCTGTAATTAAACACCGGGGCCAACCCCTGTGCCCCACACACTGTTAGACCCCAGATTCAGACTGATCTCCCATCTGAAATGGAGCAAGCCCCGTCTGGACCCAGCGTATCAGGTATCCAGCAGCCGCTTGCCATGCCAACTCTGCCCACCCTTTCTTGCGCACCCTGCGCAGTGGGTGGAACAGGAGTATTCGTTCTACCAGGCTTCGTCCCACTACTTGCTCAGTACATAACATCGCGAATTTTAGTAATTGCTGTGTAAAAATGAAAGCCATTCATTTTCATGCCGTTTCTAGCCAGTACGGAACCATCATGTGGACCTCATTGCTGTAAATGGCTGTTATTTAATATCCCCTTCCTCTTTCCCAAAATTTACAGGGGTTCTGAGTCAGCTAGACTGCAGTTGCCCTGAAACCTTACCCTTTAGCTGCAGGGTGACCTTGACCAACATTGGCTTTCTCTCATTCTCATTTCTTTTGGGATTGGGGCAAAGAGTAACTGGGCTTCTTTGTGTCAGCTGCAGTCATCTGCTGTAGTCGTTCCTGTAGTCATCTATAAATCTGGAGGCAAGTACAGAGCATCTGCGCTTTTCAAAAGTGTCTGTGATCCATAATAGCCAAGAATCCTAACTTGAGTGGCTTTTAAGCCTTTGCTAACAGCATGGAAAGCCAGGAATGCTGGGATTTGGATGGTTGGAATTTCCCTTTTCATGTTCTACGCCTTTGCGGTGGCAGTGCCCTTCCCCCATCTCTGCAGCAAGGCTCCTCCCAGAGGGGACCTCTTCTCTTCTTTTAGGTTTGCCCTTCACCAAGCAGAGCATCCCAGGATATGTGTTCCCACCAGCTGGCCTCTTTCTTTCCACCCGGACTCAGCTCTTGGATACAGGATGTTCACTTTCTGGAGATTAAGACCGATTTCTTATTTCCACTGGCCTGGACAAGATCTGAGAACCAGGTGCCAGTTGGTGGCAGAGACTCCACTGGCTCTGGGGCTGCTGTGTTAAGGGAGTCAGAAGAGGAAGGGACAGAGGCTGGGACAGGACGGGCCTTGTACTCTCCTATGACCTTGGACTCCGTAGAAATCTGCAATGAAGTTACCATGGCTACATTGTAACTGACGGCTTGTGTTCATACCTGGGGAAGTCAGAGGAATATGAACTTCCTTCCCAAGCCTGTATACCCCAGCTCAGAGTTAGGCCTCATGCTAGCTTCCCATCTGAACCTTCAGTGCAGTGTGCCAACCCTTTGTTAAGGAACTCTGCCAGGCACTAGAATCACCAATGGGGGCTTCCTGTCTCCTGAGTGGTTTATGGATCAAGTTGAGGGAGACACAGTCTGTTTTCTGAAGCCAGATAGACTCAATTTGAATCCTGCCACTCACTAGCAGTGTGGCTTTGGACCATAACTACTTAACTGTCATAGGAAAGGGTGTATTAAATATCCTAGCACCCAGTAGGTCTTCAACCCATGCATGCCACTTTTCTGATTGCAACCCAAGTTCATATGTTGCTAACCCTGTGTCCTGATTCCTTCCCTACTTAGTGAGGTTGGACCGACTCTCAGAGGCAGCCAAAGTGAACACAGATGCTATGCGCTCGGCCCAAGAGGAGATAACTGAGTACCGGCGGCAGCTGCAAGCCAGGACCACAGAGTTGGAGGCCCTGAAAAGCACCAAGGAGTCACTGGAGAGGCAGCGCTCTGAGCTAGAGGACCGTCATCAGGCAGACATTGCCTCCTACCAGGTGAGCAGAGGGGAGGGTGACTGACTGACCTTCTTAGAGCAGGACTCTGGCCTCTGAGTCAGACTTCACATCTGCTGTTGTGTGACCTGGAGAGTTCTCTGCCTACCTGAACTAAAATTCCCTCTCTGGAGTGAACGGAAGAAAACCAGCATAAACCTCCGCTTTGCAGATCTGTGAAGATCTAAGAGATTTAGAGTGCTCACAACCTTGGGGACAGAGCTCAGTGGTCGAGTGCATGAGGTCCTGGGCTCCGTCCTAGCATCTAAGAAAGAATTTACTACTCAAGTATAAATGCTCAGCATAATCTCGGTTAGAGTAGGCATTCTAGTCACCAGTGTCTGTGGGTGTGGCCTGGGAAGATTTCTTCTGTCAGTCTGGGGAGAAAAGTGTCACTTTCCTAGAACCTGATAAACAAGTAAATGTGGAGACTACAGAGACACTGGCAGCCGGAGAAACATTAAGGAGTAAGTAAAGGGCCGTATGATGGTTCACTCTAAGGCAGTGCTTCCCAGCCCTCCTGACACTGCTGTCCTTGCATACAGGCCCTCATGCTGTGGTGACCCCAGTCAGAAAATTATTTTCATTACTATTTCATAACCGCAATTTTACTAGTTATGAATCACAATGTAACTATTTTTTGGAGAAAGAGGTTTGTTAAACCCCTGGGAGAACTACTGCTTTAAGCAGTGGTCCAGGGAAAAGAAGTTTCATCTGTATCCAGTATGCTTCCGGGTAGCCTCTGGCTTGCCAGGGAATCAAATAGCAAGGGTTGACACTTGCAGGCACTTTTGGAAAGAACAGAAAACAAAGTAACTAAGACTGCTCTTGCCCCAGGTATCCCTGTGGAGTGTACCACCCCAGCTACGTCTCAACCCTTAAGGGAGCATTTTCTAAGACATCTGTAAAAATTCACCCATCATTCTGACTGAGTCAGTGTCTGTTGTATTTCATTCCAGAACTTTCCTCAGGCTGAGAGTTTTGCTCCAGACTTTTCCATGATTGTACATGCACATCGAAACTTTGCCAGGGTGGGGCTTTGTCCTCCAGCCAGGTGGCTGAGCAGGGTAGCACCAGCTTACCTTGCCAGGTACTGCTTGGCAGATGACTCTCCTGATGTCTGATCTGTCTTCCCCAGGACGCTATTCAGCAGCTGGACAGTGAGCTGAGAAACACCAAGTGGGAGATGGCTGCACAGCTCCGAGAGTACCAGGACCTGCTCAACGTCAAGATGGCCCTGGACATTGAGATTGCCGCTTACAGGTAAGATGACCCAGGAGCTCGAGGCAGGGTAGAACCCTGACCTCCATAAAGTACTAAGCCTTCAGTTTCAGATTGTGTTTGGGTGGCTGCCTGCGTTTTAGAAACAGAAGGTCTTTTAGTTTTTATTTTGTTTTATTTTGTAAAACAGATCTTACTAGATCACAGAGACCCACCTACCTCTGCATCCCAAGTGCTGGGATTAAAGGTGTGTGTCATCACAATCTAGCTAAAGACATGGACCAGGGACACCTCTGTAGAGTCTCTCTCCTCCTACCTTTACATGGGCTCTGAGGGTGGAATTCAGGCATTAAGGCCTGTGCAGCAAGCCTCTCTACTCACCAAGCCATCTTACCAGCCCAAAGTATTTCAGTTGTGAGCCTTAACCCTTAAAAGCTCAGCTGTCCCTCCCATACTAATTATAGTACAATATATTTTAATGATGTATGGTCAGCAGAATGGTTCAGTGGGTAAAGGCACTTGCTATAAAAGCCTGAGGGCCCATGTTTGACCAGCAGAATCTCCTGTAGAGAGAGAACTTTGATTCCTGAAAGTTGTCCATAACCTCCCTCCCCCACTGAGGCGCCCATGTACCCACACCTGCGCACGAGCACAATGAAATAAGAAAAAAGTATTATAAAGTCTATATCTTAAATTGGCCATTTAACAGTTTTAAAAGAACATGTCTTCGAGGCCAGCCTGGTCTTCAAAGTGAGTTCCAGGACAGCCAGGGCTACACAGAGAAACCCTGTCTCGAAACCCCCTCCCCCCTAAAATAAGTCAGTGATGTTGAATTCATTTGCATATATTTGTATACACAACACTCCTCTCCCTCCATCCAAAATCATTGACTCAGGAGTGACTTCTTATCCTTCTGACGGCGCCTTACAGTTTAAAGACCCTTCTCTATCCCAAAGTCAGCTAGTCAGAGAGTTGCTTTGGAGGAAAAGAGGCACTTAGCTAGTCAGACACTATTACAGCCCCACTCTATGGAGTTTCTTAGCTTGCTTGGCCTTCATTCCTTGCAGAAGTAAATGGAGACAACAGAAACAACATCCAAACCATGGGTTGGTGGGAGCTCAGCCAGTCCTGCTTACGAGGTGTCCAGCTGACACAGGTTCTGCTGGTGCTCACTGAATGGTAGCCATGAGACGACCAGTCCCCAAAGATGAGACATCACAGCCTAGCAGGGATGACATCCCAGGCTTCTTCTGGTTGGTGTCCTTGGCTGTCCACCTCCTGCTCTGCTCTAATCTTGGTAACTCAGTGTAGTACAGTGATCCTAGAGATAGAAACACGGGCCCTGCCCCAGGCTGTAGATTAAGATCTGTAGTTTAACAGGATCCAGGATAATTTGTAAGCTGTTAAATTTGGAAGCCACTGTTCTGGGGGAAGCCCCTATGCATCCACTAAGCAGCCACCTCATCTCCCGCCAAGCCCTTAACACTCATTCCCCTCACAGAAGCAGCCCTCTGAGGTAAGGATGCTGGTGATCAGCCTTTTACCAATGAAGAAATGGAGGCCTTTAGAGTCTGGGTAGCTTGAGGAGCTAAGTGAGAGGGGAAATCCCAAAGAATGGCTCCAAAAGGAGCCATTAGGAAACCCCTCAGCCTGAATGTGGGCTTCCTCATTCCCTTCAGCCATGGGAAGGGCTTACATTTTATGTTGTTGTGTGTGCAGTGCACGTGTAGAGGTTACATACAACATTCAGGAGTCATTCTCTCTGTCTCTCCAAACCCAGAGACTCATACATACTGGACCAGCAATATGCCACCGAGCTATAACCCTGGACCCCCAACTTTCTCTTGAAATAGGTTTTTCTTTTGGGGGGGTGGGATTGTTTGAGACAGGCTTTCTCTGTATAGTCTTGGCTGTCCTGGAACTTGCTTTGTAGAACAGGCTGGCCTCGAACTTACAGAGGTCCATTTGTTTCTGTCTCTCAAGTGCTGAATTAAAGTCTCGTGCCAACATGCCTGTCTTGAATTAAGTGTTAGTTGAGAGACACGCAGTGTAACTTTTGTCAGTGTAGGGTCTTCTGTGGAGGACCACTCTTTAGGGCGAAAGTTCCTCCCTTAAGCAGCAGTGCAGCCCCCATGAGGGTCAGGCTTTGTAGGCGGCCACCGGAACAGTTCCCGAAGTAACTCTCAAAGTCTTCCTGCCAAGGCTGTGACTCAGGGCAGGGTATTGTTAGCATAACTCCATCCCCAGCACCAGAAAAAATAAGTGAGTTCAAAAGTCTATTAGGAATGAAAATGAAAAATCTGAAAAAAAGAGCAGTAGAGAAGAGAAGTGGAGGGAGCAAGGGAGAGAGAGAGATTCCTGCCATTGAGTCATACCCTTCATTCACCAAACCCTGTCCCTGCACATACTAGGGCTTCAGAAAGCCAACCAGGAGTCCAGCTCTGAGGTAACAGTGTATCCCATTATCCACTCCACAGAAAGCTCCTGGAAGGCGAAGAGTGTCGGATTGGCTTTGGTCCGAGTCCCTTCTCTCTTACTGAAGGACTCCCAAAAATTCCCTCCATATCCACGCACATAAAAGTCAAAAGCGAAGAGATGATAAAGGTAGTAGAGAAATCCGAGAAGGAAACTGTGATTGTAGAAGGACAGACAGAAGAGATCCGGGTGACGGAAGGAGTGACAGAAGAGGAGGACAAAGAGGCCCAAGGTCAGGAAGGAGAAGAAGCAGAAGAGGGAGAAGAAAAAGAAGAAGAGGAAGGAGCAGCAGCTACATCTCCCCCTGCAGAAGAGGCTGCATCTCCAGAAAAAGAAACCAAGTCTCGTGTGAAAGAAGAGGCCAAGTCCCCAGGTGAGGCCAAGTCCCCAGGTGAGGCCAAGTCCCCAGCTGAGGCCAAGTCCCCAGGTGAGGCCAAGTCCCCAGGTGAGGCCAAGTCCCCAGGTGAGGCCAAGTCTCCAGCTGAGCCCAAGTCTCCAGCTGAGCCCAAGTCTCCAGCTGAGGCCAAGTCACCAGCTGAGCCCAAGTCTCCAGCTACAGTGAAGTCTCCAGGTGAGGCCAAGTCACCATCTGAGGCCAAATCTCCAGCTGAAGCCAAATCTCCAGCTGAGGCCAAATCTCCAGCTGAGGCCAAATCTCCAGCTGAGGCCAAGTCACCAGCTGAAGCCAAGTCACCAGCTGAAGCCAAATCTCCAGCTACAGTGAAGTCTCCAGGTGAGGCCAAGTCACCATCTGAGGCCAAATCTCCAGCTGAAGCCAAATCTCCAGCTGAGGCCAAATCTCCAGCTGAGGCCAAATCTCCAGCTGAGGTCAAGTCACCAGGTGAGGCCAAGTCTCCAGCTGAGCCCAAGTCACCAGCTGAGGCCAAATCTCCAGCTGAGGTCAAGTCACCAGCTGAGGCCAAATCTCCAGCTGAGGTCAAGTCCCCAGGTGAGGCCAAGTCTCCAGCTGCAGTGAAGTCACCAGCTGAGGCCAAGTCTCCAGCTGCAGTCAAGTCCCCAGGTGAGGCCAAGTCCCCAGGTGAGGCCAAGTCACCAGCTGAGGCCAAATCTCCAGCTGAGGCCAAGTCACCAATTGAGGTAAAATCTCCAGAGAAGGCCAAGACCCCCGTCAAGGAAGGAGCAAAATCTCCAGCTGAGGCCAAGTCTCCTGAGAAGGCCAAGTCCCCCGTGAAGGAAGATATCAAGCCCCCAGCTGAGGCGAAATCCCCTGAGAAGGCCAAGAGCCCCGTGAAGGAAGGAGCAAAGCCTCCTGAGAAGGCCAAGCCTCTAGATGTGAAGTCTCCGGAAGCCCAGACTCCAGTACAGGAGGAAGCGAAGCACCCCACAGACATCAGACCCCCTGAGCAGGTGAAAAGTCCTGCCAAGGAGAAGGCCAAGTCCCCTGAGAAGGAAGAAGCCAAGACTTCTGAAAAGGTGGCTCCCAAGAAGGAAGAGGTGAAGTCCCCTGTGAAGGAGGAGGTAAAAGCCAAAGAACCCCCAAAGAAGGTAGAAGAAGAGAAGACACTGCCTACACCAAAGACAGAGGCGAAGGAGAGTAAGAAAGACGAAGCTCCCAAGGAGGCCCCGAAGCCCAAGGTGGAGGAGAAGAAGGAAACTCCCACGGAAAAGCCCAAGGACTCTACAGCAGAAGCCAAGAAGGAAGAGGCTGGAGAGAAGAAGAAAGCCGTGGCCTCAGAGGAGGAGACTCCTGCCAAGTTGGGTGTGAAGGAAGAAGCTAAACCCAAAGAGAAGACAGAGACAACCAAGACAGAAGCAGAAGACACCAAGGCCAAAGAACCTAGCAAACCCACAGAGACGGAAAAGCCAAAGAAAGAGGAGATGCCAGCGGCACCAGAGAAGAAAGACACCAAGGAGGAGAAGACCACAGAGTCCAGGAAGCCTGAGGAGAAGCCCAAAATGGAGGCCAAGGTCAAGGAGGATGACAAGAGCCTTTCCAAAGAGCCTAGCAAACCCAAGACAGAAAAGGCTGAAAAATCCTCTAGCACAGACCAGAAAGAAAGCCAGCCCCCAGAGAAGACCACAGAGGACAAGGCCACCAAGGGAGAGAAGTAAGAGAACAAGAGAAACACCCAGAATAGCCAAAGAAACTCAGGACGGTCCCAGTACTCAGGGGTCGGCGTAATAAATTTTATTTCTTCCTTTCCCTCCGTAAGAAGAAACACTGCTTAGATGGTGGGCCTGCCCTCACCAAACAGGAATTTCTATTAAGATTAAGTTAGCAAGAGAAGATAACCCTGAGCCTTGTCCCCCACGCCGAAAACCCTCCCCAGGTGATGGACAATTATGATAGCTTCTTGTAGCCGAACGTGATGTATGCTGAACGCTACGCGTAAAACACGCGTCTAAAAACTGCCCCCTCCTTTCCAAGTAAGTGCATTTATTTCCTGTATGTCCAACTGACAGATGACCGCAATAATGAATGAGCAGTTAGAAACGCATTATGCTTGAAATGTTGTAACCTATTCCTGAATGCCTTCTTGTTTTCCAAAGGAGTGGTCAGGCCCTTGCCCAGTACACGCTCCTGGAAGAGCTGCAGCAGGTGAGGCAGGGCGCTGGCCACTGAACCACGCCAGGGTGTACTCTCCACTGAAGTCCACTTTCAATTGCTTCCATGCAATAAAACCAAGTGCTTCTGAAATAAAACTGTGGTTGTTTTTACTTGTTCTCTTCCTCTGGGAAGGCAAGGGATGGCGGTCTAGACGTCACATCAGATCTGTGCTGGTGGCCTAGGGCATCTTCATCAGCATCACCTGGGAGCCTTATAAACTCACATACGGGGCTGGTGAGAAGGCTCAGTGGTTAAGAGCATTGGCTGTGCTTCCAGAGGTCCTGAGTTCCGGGCAACCACATTTGGCTCACAACCACCTATAAAGGGATCTGATGTCCTCTTCTGGCAGGCAGATGTATATGCAGCAGAACACTCATACATTAAATAAATTAAAAAAAAAAAAAAACAGAAAAACCCACAGACTCCTGACTGCACACCATTGACATCACAATCTGAGGGAGATGTGGGAAAGCACACACCTGGCCAGATCCCAGTTTACCCTAATGAACACTGATGCTGAGATACTGGGAACAGTGAGCTGGGGAGGATGTCGAACGGCCCATGGACTCTGCGTGTTAGATGAGAAAGTACCTGTGCATGAGGGGCCACATGTGGATAATTCATCTGTTGTGAAGACAATGGCCAGTCAACAGTCACCTAATTTACACTCACTGTGCTTCTCTGAGCATGGATTCTTTTTTTCAGTATGCACCCCACTACCACCCCTTTTTTGTGTTTTTATTTTGAGACAGTGTCTTGGTTACATACACAGGGTGACCTTGAACTCATAGTCCTGTCTCTATCACCCAAGTATCTGGAGTTACATGCACATGCCACTATGCCTAGCTCTGGAAGTGGTTTTGAAAGCTCTATGGCCCTCTTACAGGTTTCCATGACACCCTGACTGTTTAGGTCCTTGCTTGTGTGGTGGCACTGCCAGTGGCCCATTCTGTGTGCTCAACGCCCCTCCCAGGAATTGCCTCTCTGCTCCTCCCCCCACGGGTGGCTCTCAGCAGCTATCCTGTCTAATCTTCCTACTTCTGGTCAGAGGATTGGCCAGAATGGCCAGTTAGCTAAGGATGCTCTTTTCTGGGATTTTAAACTTGGGACCAGAGTGACTGGTAGGGGGATTCGAGTCAGGAGCCATGGGCAGCCATGTTTCCAGACCTATAGTAAGACAGTCTGAGACATGGTGAGATGAATAGGAACAAGATACCTAGAGAGCTATGGTGAGCATCCTGATGATCCAACCCACGGCTTTTGGCCGTTCCTCAAAGTGATAAATCCCCTTCTTTACCAAACTCTTCGGGTTATAACACTGATTTACAACAAGGAGAGCTCTAAATAATGCAGTGACTGAAAGGGGAGTTTTGGCTGAGCGGTGGTGGTGCACACCTTGAATACCAGAACTTGGGAGGCAGATCTCTGAATCTCTGGATTTGAGGCCAGCCTGGTCTATAGAGAAGTTCCAAGACAGTCAGGGCTGCATAGAGCAACGGTATCACAAAAAAGAAAAAAAAGTAATTTATGCTTGTGCTAGTGACAGAATGGCAGAATAGTGACACGTCAGGGAGTGAGCAAGCGCCTCTATCTCCATACCCCAAAATTCTGTTCTCCATCTGTCACAAAGATTGAAGTATTAAAAGAATGCCAAGACAGGTTAGGGCGGTCACCTTTAAATAAAGAAGTGTGTGTTTGACACAGACTCGTGTCTAACACGAGATTACCTCTTACTTGACTTGTTCCGAGATGACCTTGAACTCCTGCTCTCCCTGCTCTCCCTGCTTCCACCTCCTGAGGGCTGCACCGTAGGCTTGCACCTCAGCCCCTGGAAAAGAATCACTTAGTTATCAACGTAATCAATCAATGGCTGCAAACCTGATCTGTCTCACCTGGGTCAGACATCCATACGCCCTCGCACATAGCCACATCTGAACATAAAGTGAGGATCTGGAAGGCAGAAAAGCAAAGCCAGTCCTTTCTTGTAATTCTCTTGCCTCAGAGTCCCGAGTACCACGATTGCAGGCATGAGCCACCACACCTGGCTCTCCCCATCTGGCTTGCCTAGAAATGTCAGCCATTTGAATACTCCAAATTGCTTATAAAGATGACCCAGCATGTTAAGAGATAACTATATTATAGAAATGTAACATGTAATCTGTAGTCTACCTGGGCATCTTTCTTTTGAGACAGAGCCTTGTGTAGTCCAGGCTAGCTTCTAACATTATATCGTTGTAGAGAATGCCACAGCTTCTGACCTTTCTTCCTTAACTTTCCAAGGGCTGAGGTTACACGTGTGTCCCACCAACCCTGGTTTATGTAGTCCCAAGGATCAGATCCAGGGCCTGTGCTCTCGATCAACCAAACTATATCCTTAGTTCTATTTTTCAAGATGGGTTAAGATTGAGGAAGTGGAGTGGGAACCCAAAGCTGTTTGGTTTACAGATTAAATGAATTAATCAGTGATTAACTCTGAGTCACTATTAATGCATCTGGGTTGTACTACGGAAGGAAACAAAAGCCATTTAACTGAGAAAAAATCCACATTAACCAAGAGCAGGCTTAAGTGACCCCAACGCTGTATTTTGTGAGATGCTGCCAAAGTTCCAGTCTTAGGATGTGAGGGATATTTCCAGAAGATTGTGGCACCACAGGTAAGGGAAAGAGCTAGGATTTGACTCTAGAAGTAAAAAAAAAAATTACTGGAGCTAATAAAAGTCATTTTCAGATGCCAGGAGTGGTGGCGCACGCCTTTGATCCCAGCACTTGGGAGGCGGAGGCAGGCAGATTTCTGAGTTCGAGGCCAGCCTGGTCTACAAAGTGAGTTCCAGGACAGCCAGGGCTATACAGAGAAACCCTATCTCAAAAAAAAAAAAAGTCATATTCAGTAAAGCTTCAGGGTACAGATCAACACACAAAAAACCCACATATATAAACTGGGTGTGTGGCGTACACCTGTACTCTCAACATTCGAGAGGTGGGGGTCAGAGTATTAGAAGGTCAAGGTCATCTTCGCACTACAAACAAGCTGGATGGGCTGGAGAGATGGCTCAGTGGTTAAGAGAACTGAGTTCTCTTCCAGAGGTCCTGAGTTCGATTCCCAGCACCCACATAGTGGCTCACAACCATCTGTAATGGAATCTGATGCTCTTTCCTGGTGTGTCTGAAGACAGCTGCAGTGCACTCATATAATACAATAAATAAATCTTAAAAAAAAAAAAAAGAGTACTTGTTGCTGTGACCAAGAGCTCAGGTTTGATTCCCAGCACCCACAAGGGGGCTTTTAACTGTCTGTATAGCTACAGTCCCGGGTAATCAGGTAGTCCACAGGTACTAGACAGACATGTGCACAGACATATATGCACATAGAACATTCATACACATAAAATTAAATAATCAAATAATTAAAAATAAAAGTCAGAGACAGCCATCCTGGAAAAAGTGAGATTCTGTCTGAAAAAAAAAAAAAAAACAGCAGAATAATTGAGTCAATTTTGTGTCTCTTGACACTAGTGATGAATGTGGCACAGTGAACACATAGGACACTAGCAGTAAGCAATCTGAACAGAGATCTAGTTTTGTTTGTTTGTTGTTGTTTGTTTTTTTTAGATAGGGTCTCACCAGTAACCCAAGCTGGCTTGGAACCTGCTATGGAAACCAGGTTGGCCTTGAACTCAAAGAGGTCTGGTGCCTCTACCTCCTGAGTGCTGAGGCTAAAGGGCTGGGCCACCACATCTGGCTGAATGGAGAAGCTAAAAAATAATGTATAATAAATAGCATTAAAAGATCCACTTGCAGAGGCAAGCAGATCAATGTGTGAGCCAGTCTGGTCTACACAGTGTCAGTCTCCAAAAAGAAAATCCACATGAATTGAAGTTCGGGCACCTTGTATTTGTGGGTTGCAATACTTAACCTTGGTTTTTTTGTTTTTGTTTTTGTTTTTTTTTTTGAGACAGGGTCTCACAGAGGACACTTTGGTCTCACACTGCATTTACAAAACTGACACCTGCTTCCTGGCCTCTGTTCCCCAAGTGCTGGGATTCCAGTGTGCACCACCGCACCCTACTCTTTGCTTTGTTTGAACAGCAATCCTGCTAAGGGCAGATTACCAAGTCACCATGATCCCTATCAAAATTCCCATGCCCAGGCCAGGGACATGGCCTAGTGCTTGAAGGCACTCACAGCCAAGCCTGATGACCCAAGTGACCCAGGGACCATGAGGTGGAGGGAAAGAACCAAGTCTCAAAAGCTGGTCCTCCCCATAGGGCTCACAGGGACTGAACCACCAACCAAAGAGCACACAGGGCCCCTACTCATCTGTAGCAGATGTGCAGCTTGGTCTTCATGTGGGTCCTGAACAACTGGAGCAGAGGCTGTCTCTGATTCTTGCCTGCCACTGAAGAAGATGTGATGTAGAACGGGTGATCAGGATGTAAAGGGAATAAATAAATAAATTAATTAATGAAAAACATTTTTTAAATTAAAAAAAGTTGTTCTCCTACTTACAAACATAAAAACACACACGCGCGCATGCATGCACGCACATGCACAAATTCAACAAGAGTAATTAAAATTTTATTGCTGGGGCTGGAGAGATGGCTCGGTGGTTAAGAGCACTGACTGCTCTTCCAGAGGCCCTGAGTTCAATTCCCAGCAACCACATGGTAGATCACAACCATGTGTAATGGGATCCGATGCCCTCTTTTGGTGTGTCTGAAGACAGCTACAGTGTACTCACATACATAAAATAAATAAATCTAAAAAAAAAAAAAAAGAGCAGTGAGGTTAAGCATCTCAAGATGTGAAGCCCTGGAGTGTCTGGGTGGAGCCCTGGAGCGTCTGGGTGGACCAGTTCCAAGCCATCAGGACTACAGGGTGGGACCTGTCTCAACAAACAAACTATGAAGAGACAACAGTGACCAAAGCAAACCTTATAAAAGCAAACATTTATTGGGGCAAGGTTACCATTTCAGAGGCTTAGTCCATTATCATCATGGTGGGAAGCATGGCAGCGGACATGATGCTGGAGAAGGAGCTGGGAGTTCTACATCTTGACCAAAGGCAGCCAGAAGGAGACTCAAAATTCCACACTGGGCAGAGCTTAAGCATAGGAAACCTCAAAGCCCACCCCACAGTGACACACTTCCTCCAACAAGGCCACACCTCCTAATAGTGCCATTTCCTGTGGGCCAAGCATTCAAACTCGTGAGTCTATGGGGGCCATACCTATTCAAACCACCACAGTTACATATATTTACTTATTATGGTGTGTGTGTGTGTGTGTGTGTGTGTGTGTGTACATGTGCAGGCCCATGTGTGTTGCAGTGCTTGTGTCTATCGACAACCTATGGCAGTCAGTTTTCTCCTTCCACCACATGCATCCTAGGGATCAACATTTAGGTCACTAGACTTGTGCACCAGACATCTTTAACCCCTGAGCCACCTAGTCCTTGTGTGTATGCTTGGTGCATGGGTTTCCAGGCATGGGGAGGTCACAGGAAACTTTGTGGAGTTGGTTTTCTCCTTCCACCTTTGCATGGGTTCCTGGGACCCCTTTACCCATTGATCTATTTTGGTGGTCCCCAAGAGTGGGTTCTTAATCCCATTCTATCCAGTCCCATTTGGAAAAGATTCATCCCAATACCAAGGACTAGTCAAACAACCTGTCCAGGTTGAAGCAGCTGCTCACAGGTGGAAAAGGATCCAGTGGGTCACTAGGACACTAAAATGCAGTTCCTTGTGACCAGGCTTCTCTGAGTATACAGACATGAACAATAATGTTGCTGAAATGGATGGCAGCCCAGAAAAAGTGCTATCCCATATAGGCTTTAGCCGACAGCTACTGTGTAAGCCTTAGATGCAGACAGACCTCTCAGTTATAACCTGGGGCAGCTCCAGAGACACAGGAACATGGTTGGTCATTGCATCCTGAGCCAGATTCCTCTACTGTAAAAATGAAGGGAGCAGAGCTGGATGTAGTGTACAGTGTACTGTGAGGAGTCCCAGCAGACAAAGGCAGGAGAATGTCTGGTTCAAGGCCAGTAAGGCCTATATATTGAGACTTCTCAACCCACCCCAACCATGCCAAATAGAGAGTCTATGCATCCTGGCAGCAGCTGCAATTAAATAGGCCAGAAACGTGAGATTGTGATACGTTCAGGGCCTTACCTAAAGAAAAGGCTTCATGTCTGCTCTGGTCAAAGGCTGCTGAGCAGTTAGGGTGCAGACAGGGAGAGAGTTCCCGTGGAGTGTGGTGACCGCACCCTTCTCTGGAGAGGGGTTTGTTCCATCAGCATGCTCAGTGAGAATGCCCTTGAACCAACACAGGTCATTTAGATGGTAGAGAAAACAGCAGAGTGTGAGCTGTGAAGAGAGTGAGGGAGAAGCTAGGTATGGTGGTGAACACCTACAATCACAGGACTTCGGAGGCAGAGGTGGGAGGCTCAGCAGTTCAGGCTCATTTTCAACCATAGCAAGAAGAGAGATCAAGGATATGGAGGTTAGGTTTTAGAAAGACAAGCATGGTGCCCTGGCTGACTTTTTATGTCAACTTGACATGGGCTAGATGAGGGAGCTTCAGTTGAGAAAATGCTTCCAGAAGATTGGCGCTGTAGATGGGAAAGCCTGTAAGGCGTTTTCTTAGTGATTGATCTCACTAAAGGGTATGTTCGGCCCATCGTGGGTTGACGGTCCTGGGTTCTATAAGAACGCAGGCTGAGTAAGCCATGAGGAGGGAGCCAGTGAGCAGCAACACACACACACAGACACACACAGACACACACAGACACACACAGACACACACACACACACAGCACACGCCATGGCTTCTATATCAGCTCCTACCTCTAGGTTCCTACCCTGTTTGATTTGCTGCTCTGACTTCCTTTGATGATGCACAGAGATGTGGAAGTGTGTGTGAGACAAATAAGCCTTTCCTCCATAACTTGCTTTTGGTTGTCGTATCTCAACACAGCAATAAACATCCTAAGGCTGACGGGCCAGGGGCTGCATCTCAGCGGTCCTTGCGGAGCAAGCATGCTGCCCTGTGTTGGATCCCCAGTACCGAAATAAATAAAGTCAAGGAACGCGAATGGGGTTTTCTGGTTCAGGGCAAGTGCTGGCAGGGGCTGCATCTTGGGATGTGCCCTAGCTCAGAGATTATAGACAGTTCCGGTAGAAGCAGCTGTGAGGTCTTTCCCCTATCTTCCCACCCTAGGCATGGATGGCTCCGCTAAGCATCCCAAAGGGTCTGCACTGTCTTTTGTTTCTCATTTATGTTACTACCTTTCTCCATAAGGCCAAAGCTTCTTTTGTTCTGCTTGCTCTTTGAAAGGAAAAACCCTCTTCTGATGGGGACAAGCTGTACCTAGCAAGCAGAGCCTCTCCCAGCAGTGCAACAGTCCCTGCTTCTTTCTAGAGGTGAGCTTTTGAGCTAAGTCAGTTTGGCTCTGTGCCAGCCAAGACCAGGGGCCATTAAAGGAACTATTTTTAGCCTGCTTTAATCTTATTCAGCACAGGCAGTGAAACACAGGCCTGAAAGTAGCCAGACTAAGAAGATGCTAGCAGGGACAAAGTCCCAGACAACTAGGTCAGGAAAAAAGACAAGATTTTTCTGTGTGCATGGGGAAAAAAAAAGTGCTTAGATGCTCAGGCTTCGTAAGACAGCAGAGAAGGAGCTGGCTCTCCTGTGCTCTGTGTCACCAAGAAAAATGAGGGATGAGAAGGGACAAACAATTCAATGCCTTCAAAGAGCTAGGGCAAAATGCATTTGGGAGATTGTTAAAAAATATACTTCCTTGGCCCATCTTAGGTCAACTGAGTTGGAAGACTTGGTGTAAGCTTGGGATCAGCTTATGGGGAGGTAACTCCTGTGTAGTTTGAGGGCCTCTGGTTGAAGAGAGCCTGCCTCTGTGAGCCAGAGGAATGGGGCAGTGTGGGGTGAGATATGGACATTTAAGGCTACCCTAAGGTACAATTCTCCTCCCGTGGGACTTTACTTAGGCAGGTACTGGTGTTTACCAGCATCTCTTAGCAAGCATTGTTTAAAGTCAAGTGTGTAAGTGGTGGTATATGCATGAATGCGGGCGCTATGGAGGGGCCAGGTGCATTGGATCCCTGAGGCTGAGTTAGGGGTGTTGTAAGCCACCCGACATGGATGCTGGCTCTTAACCCCTGAGCCATCTCATCTTCACAGCCTCATCTTCCCCCAAATCCTCATCTTTAAGATGCTCAGCTGAAAGGACAGAAAAGGCAGTTTCCATGTGAGAGGCCCATGCTGTCACGGGTCATCTACTTATAGAGTAGATGTCTTAGTCTGTGAAGAGACACCATGGCTGAGACAACTCTTAAAAGGGAAACATTTAATTGGGGCTGACTTAGTTTCGAGGTTTAGCTTATTAGCATCCTGGGGAGAGGCATGCCATGCAGCAGACATGGTACTGGTGAAGGAGCTGAGAGTTCCACATCTTAATTCGCTAACAGGAGAGTGTTACACTAGGCCTAGTTTGAGTTTACATGAGGCCTCCAAGCCTGCCTCCCCAGTGACACACTTCCTCCAACAAGGCCACACACACCCTGCCTCAGGCATTCAAACGGGAGTCTATGGGAAGCACATTCCTATTGAAACCACCATAGATGTGTTTGCAAAGTGCTCTTGCAACGTTCTACAGGGAGAATAAGCTTGAAACAGCTTCCCCGGAACTATAATAAAAGTTATATAGTTAGCAAACTAGACTATACTTCCATAATAGACTTATTATTTATTGCTGAGATAAGCTCCCCTCAAACCTCCTGCGCAGCAGAAGGTGATATTGAATTTGTGATCCTCCTGACTCTACCTCATGCTGGGATTATATGCATGCAGCACTAAGGCTGTTTTAGGTAGTGTAGGAAATCAAACCCACAGCTTCATGAATTCTAGGCAAACACTCTAGCAACAGAGATATATCCCTAGTCTGCAGACACAGACTAATTCTTACTTTTCTGATTTTTGAGACAGCATCTCTCTACATAACCCTGGCTGTCCTAGAACTCACTATTTAGTCCATGCTGGCCTTGAACTCACAGAGATCTACCTGCCTTTGCCTCCCGAGTGCTAGGATTAAAGGCATGCTCCAAAGTGCCCTTCAATAATTGTGAAATATTTTGCACTTTGTATCTTGGTTCTCTCATTATTTGTTAGTGCTGAGGAACGACACCACCTGCATGTGCTCCACACTGAGCAATGTTCTCAGCCTTATCTTTCACTTAAGCCAAATTGTGAATTTAATACTGGTTGGGGTCAGAGAGCAGATTTTCCAGACAAACGTCCAAGGATCCTTGGGACAGGGGGGGCTCTTCTTTTTGTGAACTCACAGAGATCTGCCTGTCCCCTGAAGTCCTGGGAGTAAAGGCGCGTATCAAGTCACTGTCTCAAAGACCCTCAAGTGTTAAGGTCTCACTCTCCTATCCAAAAGGGAACCCTAATGTGCTTACCTTCTGTGGTGGTTTGTCTATGCTTCGGCCCAGGCAGTGGCACTATTAGAAGGTGTGGCCCTGTTGAAGTAGGTGTGTCATTGTGGGTGTGGACTTTAAGACCCTCATCCTAGCTGCCTAGAAGCCAGTATTCTGCTAGCAGCCTTCAGATGAAGAAGTAGACCTCTCAGCTCCTGCACAATGCCTGCCTGGATGTTGCCATGTTCCTGCCTTGATGATAATGGGCTGAACCTCTGAACCTGTAAACCCCAATTAAGTATTGTCCTTATAAGAATTACCTTGGTATGGAGTCTGTTCACAGCAGTAAAACCATAACTAAGACAGAAGTTGGTACCAGGAACTGGGCTATTGCTGTGATAGGCCTGGCAATGCTTTTGTTCGGAAGAATGTGAATGAGCAGGCTACAGCCTACATTATCGGCCACCCTTAAAAACAGCATCCAGAAATTCTTCATGCTACCATGGTCCCACCTGCTCTTCCAGACTGCCCAAGGAGCTACAAACAGAGTCCATTTGTCAGATGACATTTTAATTAGCTGGTGTCTTTGGAAAATATCAAGAACCACATGTGGCCAAAGCAAAAAGCAGATACCCAGGAGCCAGGACAGGGCTTTGGGGAATGACAAGTCGAGGGGAGTCAGCGGTGGCTGAAGAACCCTTGGGGATGGTTGTATTTAAACGGCTTCATCCTACTCGGACCCCTAGAGAAACAAGAGGGAGAGCAGTTAATAGCATGCCTTCTGGACTGATAAAATAAATTACAGTTCACTCACAAGAGAAGGTCGCGTAGCTGTCATCGGGGGAAAGTTAGAGCTGCATAGTTCAGGCCCAGGGCACGGCGAGAAAGCAGACCACACTGGTGAAGGAGTGATACCACCTTTGTAAAAGTGTCTCTATGTGCTTACAAATGTGCGAACCTGGAGGATCCCTTAATCAGACATTTTAGGGACAGTGCCCAGTGCCCAACATGTTTTGGATCATTGCTTATAACTTTATCAGCAAACACTTAATTTCTACAACTGCAAAGGAAGCAAGACAGTGCACAATAGTGCATGGCCAGGAAGCAACAGATCAGGCCATGATCTATGTTCAAACTTCCTTCCTAAGATTTTAGCAGTAATTCTGTGTCCTCAAGCAAAAACTTCACAGAGGGAATGTTACACACAGCTCCATAAAGACAAACATCTACAAAAAGGGCTCCGACAGCAGTAACCGGTGACACTCTGGGACTTGGTCTAAGGACTATGGGGACAGGGTAGTTTTTCCTCAACTTAACACAAGTCAGGGTCACATGGGAAGAAGCAAGTGGAATGAGCAAGCCATGGAGAGCAACCAGTAAACAGCATTCCTCCATGCCCTCTGTTTCAGTTTCTGCCCCTCCTTCTCTTCAAGAAAGACTAACTGTAAACCGGGATTAACCCCTTCATCCCCAAGCTGGTTTTGGTCATGGTGTTTTTAATCACAGTGAAAAAGGAACTGCAGAGAGTAGGAAAGGTAAGGAAAGTTTACTCTTCTCCAGTGGCTGAAGGGTATAAAACCTTCTTTCCCAGCCTGTACTGTGCTGACTTCTCGTCTCAGTGTCATTTTTCCATAACACAGGAAACATAAGCTGCCTGGAGGGTGAAATACAGAGACTCCCTCTCAGGTGGAAGGAAGCTGGAGCTGAGAGTTATTCACGGCATTAGCCTCCAAACAGCAGAGGGGTACACCGAGGCAGAGTGCCCAAGTCTCAGGCCAAGCGGCAGCTAGGGCCTGCCAGCTCACAGCAGCACTCTGCCCTCAGTCTCCTGATGGTCCGAACCCCAGCAATCAGCTACACTCCAGGCCACCCATCAGCTCTGATGCTAAGTCTTGCCACAGCACTGACACAGCTCAACACATAAAGAAATGAGTCTTCCAGGAACCATTTGGGAGAAACAAGCACAGGCTGTGTGGGCTCCCATCCTGCAAATGTGCGGGAGTGGGAGGAGAGGTGAGAAGAGCTGAGACTTCACACAGACCACTGCAGAGAGAAGACTCAGGCTGGCATTGGGCAGTCAGCTCTGCTTCCTGTAGCCACTTGGGGCATTTCTGGTTATTATTAACAACACCATGAACCAGGGCAGCAGAGGTGCCAGACAAGAGGGAAAATGCTGGGACACCTCCCTTTACGTTACAACTGAGAGCAAGGTGAGGAACTTTTTTGGTTTTGTTTATTCTGTAGGCAAGGTTAGCCTTGAACTCATGGCAATCCTCCTGCCTCCAGCTTCCAAGGGCTAAGATTATAGGCATCAGTTGTAACACCAGGCCTGATAGATTATAAAGATAATCCAAACACAGTTCTTCTTTACCCCCTTGTCTAAAACAGAAGGGAGACTAAGAAGTAATCTCTAGGGTTTTGAAAAGAAAAAACAAAACAAAACAAAACACATTAGGGGATGAACAGGAAAGAAGCCCTAATACCCATAAAGATGGAAAACTGGTCTGAGGCACTGCGAGCCCACACACTATAAATAGCAAGTTGCCAAGAGCATACCCTGAGCCCCAAACATGGAGCAGGAATCATCTGGGAACTTTACACAAATGACCTGAACCTACCTGGGCTCTCTACAAGGTCTCAGTCCCCCACGTCGGCCCTAGGCTCAGTGCTGGCTGCCGTGGACTGCTCGCTCCTCAGCATGCACACAGCCTGCCTTCTACAAGAGCTGGGCTTTCTTTTGTTCCCTATGCTGCCTGACTGCCCACTGTCCTGAGTCACACCAAGGGACTTAGATGCCAGCACACTCACTAGGGACAGTGGGGATGCACTACCTTAAGTGCTCGCTTGGAGACTAAAAGTAAACAGGCCCTGCTGTTTCCCACAAAAAAAAAACAATCAAAGTTCAGTCAAAGCTTTGTAGCATGGCTCAGTCAGGGCAGTCTCCTTGGTTGCTTGATCCATGGGCTGACAAGAACAGGTGAGCCAGGCTGCAGTTGCAGGGAAGTCTCAGGAAAGAGAAAACAAGTGTTTCCTGGAAATCTGGCTGCAGAATTGTCTGCCACAAAGACAGATGCCCTCTCTGTGTGCCAGGTCCTGTCCAATGAGACCTAGTCTTCTAGAGGACTGCGATCTCTGTTCACATCCTTGAGGAAAGTCACAAGAGCCCAGCCCTCTACTCACCTAAAAAGCCGCAGGCACATCTTCTCCTGGGGAAACTCCTTGGGGCCCTCGAAGCTGTCATCGTGGCTCTCGGTCTCCAGGTAGACGTCCAGCAGCACACACAGTCTCTGCAGCTGGTTGGTCAGGAGCTGGTGACTGGGCCGAGGGCCACACAACTCCTTATAGCACACGTTGACTTCACTCTCCATAGCCTGTGTGGGTGGGAAGCCAGACCCTCAGCATTTGCTTCCGCAGTATGGCCGAGCACTTTTACCTCATGGCTGAGCCTGACGGTACCACAAGATCTCCTGCTGATGCCTGCACAGGATCTGTACACAGCTGGGCTACAACCTCGTCCAGAGACCCCGTCTCCTCAAGACAATGGGCCCCTCCTGATTATCACCCACCTCGCCACCTCCAGCAAGGACCATGGACATGTAGAGGAAGACATGTTCTGTGGCCACCAAGAGACTTGTCCTTGACAGTAGCTACAGCACTCACTCTCACTACAGCACTCACTCTCACTGAATTTGAGTTTCTATAATACTTCTGAGCTTATTTACCATCACACAGAAGCCCAAGGTGACAAGAAACCTTTTGGGTGTTTTTGGAGGCAGGGTCTCACTAGGCGGCTGGCCTGGAACTTACTATGTAGACCAAGCTGGCCTTGAGATTAGAGATCTGTCTATTCTGTCTTCCCAGTGTTGCGATTAAAAGTGTGTGCCGGCACACCTTGCTGAAGGGAGTGCAGGAAACCCTAAGTGCAGGAGACCCCGAGTGGATGTGTGTTGTTGACATGAACTGGCCTATCTAGGACCCTAGCCCCAGACCCACCAAGTACAGCAAAGCCTCCCCCTGCCTGATATGAGGCCAGGAGGAATGCCAGAGCCTTCTCTTCTCATCTGTGTGTAGATGTTGATGGTGTGGACACAAAGTGTCCACCACAGCTTTCTCCTTCTGGGTAGTTACAGCCTGGAGATGGCTCCCTACAGCCTGCTCCTGTTGAGGTTGGCTAAGCCTGCCTCCTCGATCCATCTCTGTAGCCCTGCTTCCCTATGCAATCTTACGTAGTAAACATGCCGGGCCTGGGGGTGGGCTAAGGGTTCTCCAGCCGAGTCAGACACTGGACTGCAGCTGTCTGTGTGTCTGTTTTTCCCTCGTCACCCCCAGTCAGGTACTGGAGTGGTACACAGACACTGCCAGTTAACAGTGCTAACAGTACTACATGGGAAAAGCTGTGGGTCAGGGAAATTAAGCGGTGAGCACGTTCTGTAAATCCTGGTAAGGCCCTGTCCTGAAAGTGACACTGCCCACAGCCTCAGCAACTGCAGGCTTGGCCACTGCTCACCTCTCTAGGGCTCTCCCTGGTCTCCTGCCACCCACGTGGGCCTTACCCGAATATTGTCATCGTTGCTGTTGGTTTTCTCCCCTTTCCAGTTTAGACAGAGTCGGAAAACCGGTGGGATGGAGGAGTAGCCAGGGTTTAGTACCACAGCAGCCTGAAGTTTAGCTGAGAAGAAGGGAGAGGCAGACATTCAGTGATTACCCAGCATTCCATGGTGATCTCCACACGTGTCCAGAGCCAACACAAATGGCTCCTCTAACTGAAGTGCTGCTGAGTATGCTGGTATAGACTGCTTTAGGATGCAAGCTGAGCTGCCAGGTCCCCAGTGTAAGGCACAACGACTCTGGTTCCCCCAAAGAGCCTGTTCTACTTGCTGGGGTTTGTCAATGGATTAAAAACCCTGCTACTTCGAGAACGTCGTGTGTGCATGTGTGTGTATGCCTGTGTTTGGTTGCTTGCCTCCATGTATATTGGCACCAACATGCATACATCACCTTTGGGATGCAGAAGAGGGCACTGGACCCCTGGGACTGAAGTTACAGACAGTTGTGAGCTGCCATGTAGGTGCTGGGATTGACCTCAGGTCCTCAGGACGAGCAGCCTGTGCTCTTAACTACTGAGCCATCTCTACAGCCTCTTCCTTCCTCCCTCCCCACTTCCTTCCTCCCTCCCTCCCTCTCTTCCTTTCATTCCTCCCTCCCTCCCCCTCCCTGTCCTTCCTTCCTTTTCTTTCTTTCAAGAATTTGTTGTTGTTGCTGTTGAGAGTCTCACATAGCCCAAACTAGCTTCAAGTTCAATCTATAGTCAAGGATGGCCTTGAATTCCTGATCCTCCTGCTCTGACTCCCACCTAGGACTAGCGGCAAATGGTCCCAGCTCCTCATATCACATCTGTCACTGTGAGGCTCTGACAGAAACTTCTCTACCAGTAAGGAGCTGCAGAAGTACAGGACTGAGCTCAACCGGAACAGCCTGGCATCAAATCTGCTTTCATAATCGGTGAATAAACTATCTCCATATAGTAAGTTCCCCTCTGGCGACAGCCTTTGACCTTTCTTCCCCCAGGAGTGCGGGGATTAGAGCTGCACTGCACTGCACTCCACATGCTGACGTGGCTTCTGAGAATCAAGCTCAGGTCATCAGGTTTGTGCAGCAAGCGCTTTAACCTCGAGCCCTCTCCTGGCTCCCAGACGGCTTTGGATTGGTCCTTCTGATTTGGCTCATATGCATTACCCAAAGATATTTATACAAGAAGCTGGTAGCTCTGTGCTGCTGCCCAGTTGAATCTGAAGACTCGGGCTCTCGTGAGAGGTAGCTGGGTTTTGGATGAGAGGGAATTGCCTTCTAAAAGGATTAAGGGCCTTGGGACTCTGCTTAGTGTCTAGAACGCTGCTATAGAACAGAATTAGCTCCCAACTCCCTCTGGTTTCCTTTTCACCTGTGCCTTCTTCTCCACATCTCTACATTATCACCTGCCACGAGGCTGTCATCAGGTCACCTGGGACTTTCAGCCTTCAAATAGTAAAGCTAAACCAGGCATGGTATCTCATGTGCGCAATCCCAGTGCTCTGGAGGCTAAGAAAAAAGCAGATGGGGAGTTCAAGGCCAGCCTGGACTACATAATGGATTCTGGCCAGCTTGAGCTGATCTCAAGGACAAAATTAAAACAGAGTTAGACAGATCTCTGTGAGTTCCAGACCAGCTAGAGCCTCATGAGACTCTGTCTCAACGAAACAAACAAAGAAACAAACAAAGCGGGCCAGTGGGACAGCTCAGAAGGTAACAGTGCCTGCTCCCACACCTCGACCCGACTTGATCCTTAGAACCCATAAGGCTGAAGCAAAGAAGTGATTCCCTCAAGCCGTCCTCTGATATATAACTCGTGTGCATACGTGCGAGTGTGTCTTACATCTGAGTGCACACACGTACATTATAAATAAATTTAATAAAAATTGTAACAAGCAAACCCACAAACTTTTGAGCTAAATAAGCTCTTCTTTATAATGCTTCCAGCTTTGGGACATTCTGTTTAATTTATCTTTTGTGGTACTGGAAATCATCTAAGGTCTCAGGTATGCTAGGCAAGTGTTTTACCCCTGAACTATATCCCCAGCCCACAAATGCTATTACATCACTCAACCTATCAAAGAATGAAGGACATTCTCAGCCCAGTGTTTGTTGCTGTGAGGCAGGGGTAGGATAACAGCCTAACGCCTGTGCATGATGTCAGTGACCCCTGTGGAAGGCCCTGGCAGGATCAGATGTCAGAAGAGGAAGGAAGCACAGAGGTCCATGACTCCAGAGGGACTGTGGAGAAGGGAGGGTCTCTGTTATCCAGTCTTTACCATCTAAGGAACAGCTCTGCCCTTCTGTTAGCCGGATGAAGGAGAACTAAAACAAAGCAAAGCCAAGCTGAAAGCTGAGGTGGGACCAAGCTCTGATCCGGCCAGACTTTCCTCAGCTAGTGAGTGGGATAAGGCCACCACCCGGTGACCGTTGTGAGGATTTAATGACATGAAACTATGGCCATGTTACAGAACAAGTCCTCACTGAAAGGGGTGATCCCCTAGTCACTAGTGTGTGTAAATTCCATGGAGGATTCTAGGACCTTTTTGCTTTTTTCGGGCAACTTCCAGGCATGTGTGACACTTGAGAGGCTGCCTGTGATCAGCAGAGCCATCACCTACCTGTTCCCCTTTCAATTAGCGCCAGGTAGTAGAGATTGGTGTCTCCGGCCAGTCCTGCCTCCACAATGTCCTTAGTGAAGTGCAGCTCCTACAACAGGAACCAGTGTGAGCTGCTGCTCCTTTAAAGCCTCTGCACGGATGGCAGGGGCTGGGGACAGGAACCGAGAGGTGACATGATCATAGGACTACAGTTCTACCTACCATGTAATCTTCATGGGTAATTATCACCCACTTTACCAGGCGAGAAACAACCTTGGCAGGGAAGAGGTCCTGGCAATCGCTGGTGACGGGCACAATGCCATGTTCTAAGAGAGAGTAAAGCAGGGGCATTACTGGTAGAAATCGGGAGCCACAGTTGGGGACTAGCATCTGCCTGTGGCTTGCTGCAGGGCTGAGGTGGCCTCGCCACTTGTCCAGTACATCTGATGCTCAAGAAGTACCTGCTCATCACACTCCAGGGACAGAGGCATCTCAACCTGACATCCACTGCACGCAGGGCTTATGTGCCTGGGGTCAGACCCAGCATCTGCATTCATGGTGCTTTATCCTTAATGCAGACAACTGTAGCAAAGCAGAACCCTGAAGCCATGACTAGCATCAGTGTCTCTGCGGCAGGAACTGCTAATTAGATCAAACAGCCAGAGGGCTGTGATTTCTTAGCTGACCTTGACAGAAAAACCAACTGCAGTGTTCTGTGTCAGTTCCCTGCTGCTGTTCCAACAAACAAATCTGCTAACACAGGGACACTATCTGATGACAATCATCCAACCTTGACAATGCTGGCAGTGCTGAGTGGGGAGCAAGGCCTGAGCAGTGCCTCACTGGAGATCAGCATCCACATGGAACCAAAGAACTGGCTTGAAGCCAGGAAGAGGGCACCTATGTCCAGATGGGCCCTGGAAATCCAATGCCTCGCCTAACAGTGAGTCTTTCCATTTACTTACTTAATCTTATTTTTGGCTTTTTTGAGACAGGGTTTCTCTGTGTAGCCCTAGATATCCTGGAACTTGCTCTGTAGACCAGGCTCCCCTCAAACTCATAAGAGGGCTGCCTGACTCTACCTCCCGAGTGCTGGGACTAAAGGTGTGGGCCACCAACACCCAGCAGACAGTAATTCTTTAATACCAAAAAAGATCTGACACCCTCCAAAACCTTACTCCTACCCTACTAGTATCTTGTAGATACCCATCAAGTTTTTATTGAATGACCTAAAAGTCATGTGACTACTAGGTCAGTGGTTCCTCGCAATCGCCTGGGAGCTCAGAAGTGCTTAGAAGCATTTGCTCAGCAGGTCTTAGGGAAAGGATAATGGGGTGACCCTGCATAACTACAGTCAGTGAGCTGAATGTGAGCTCAGTGGATACAGGGTCCCATTGTTCCTCCTCTTAGGCTATTGGGTGCCAGCATGAATTAGACTCACTAAATACCTACCAAGTGCATATGGATCTGTGATGCATGCACCTAGGAAATGCTGCCTTGTTGAGCCTGTCAACTTGTGCCAATGGCTTTGGGGTCCTCTGGAAGGGCTGACACAGAACCGACCAGTCTGCAAGGAGCTCAGACCTGTCTGAATGGGCCTGCAGCTCTCCCCACCGGCCCTACCATCCAATGCTCAGTAAGGCCAGGAACACAGGTCTCTTTGATCTGTGATCAGGATTTACAAGTTCTGAGGAAAAGGTTTCTGTTTGTATGTTGAAGAAGTGGCTGTCAGGCCCTAGTCCCTGCCCCAGCTTACCCAGAGATGCAAACTGTTTGTGGAGAGCCAGGCGGGACTGTACCCTGGTCTTCAGCAGTTTCATGGTGGTCTCCATGTGGCTGGCGCTCTGTGAGTGGTCAGGCATCACTGTTTGCTAGTAGTGAATGACAATGAAGGATACATGTAAGAGCTCCCTTCTTCCTTCAGGGACTGCCATCTCCCCCGGGACCAGCCAGACCATGTCCTAAGACAAGTGCTGTTTGGGAATGGCAGAGTTGGCCCACTAGATCAGGTAAAATGCTAAGCCCTGGCAAAAACACAAGATTCCAGGGTTCCCATGAATCTGTGGCCAGCTTCTAAGAAAAGGCAGGCTTCGAAGGTGTCTGCCCCAGAATTCTGCCCATCCTCATTTGTAGCATCCTTGTACATAAGTCCAAGGGCAGCAAAGGCTGTAGCTGTGCCACATCTGGCATCTTTGGTTTAGATGACTACAAAGCTTCCAGGGAAGGCCAAGTCATCTCAACACTTGAAGACTAGGTAGGGTATTTTAATGCCCTGAGGCACTAAGTGAGGTCAGATCATAACCTCAAAAGAAGATGTTCTACTAGATCAAATGCTATGAAGCTCTCAGAGGCCTTTCTGTGTGTCCAGGGAGGACAGGTACAGCGTCTCAGCCAAGGAGGCAGGGTCAGAATACACACCTGGGGCTGCTCTTTGGGGAAGTGGAGGCCACCCAGCTTCTGTACCCACAAGTAGGGGTGACCTAACTCAAGTACATAGTCTCTCAAAGTCAGGATGCTGGAAAAAAAAAAAAAGCAAGACAGAATGAAACAATTTTATGAGTTGGGAACGTAGCTCAGGAACAGTGTCCTCACATCAAGACTGATGCTCATCCTGAATGCTGCATGGCCCTAGGATACAATCCTTCCTGTATCCCTACAGTCCTCCCTGCATCCCTACAGTCCTCCCTGCATCCCTACAGTCCTCCCTGCATCCCTACAGTCCACCCTGCATCCCTACAGTTCTCCCTGCATCCCTACAGTCCTCCCTGCATCCCTACAGTCCTCCCTGCATCCCTACAGTCCTCCCTGCATCCCTGCAGTCTTCCCTGCACCCAGCCTCACAAGCTGCATAAGATCGCTCCCTGGAATTCATCTCCAGTCTTTACTTCTTTTTGCCTTGGAACCTTTCTGTCATAAGACAGATCTCAAACGGCAGTATACTGACCTCCTCACTGCAATACCCACTTGCAAAACAGCTTTTAAATCTCAAACACTCAAGAGAACTAAAATGCAGACTTTTTTTTTTTTTTGGTTTTTCGAGACAGGGTTTCTCTGTGTAGCCCTGGCTGTCCTGGAACTCACTCTGTAGACCAGGCTGGCCTTGAACTCAGAAATCCGCCTGCCTCTGCCTCCCAAGTGCTGGGATTAAAGGTGCGCACCACCACCGCCTGGCCTAATGCAGATATTTTATTGTTTTCGTTTGTTTGTACTTTTATTTGAACTTTTTGCTGGATTTATTCCCGTGCCTTAAGTTTTTGTTTCTCACTGATATCTTTTCTTCTGTGCAGCATCCTCTTCTGGCTTTGGAACTCAGTTCCTTTTCTTCAAGGATCATCACTGCGTGGGGAGTTGTGCACAGGTTAATGTGGCCATGAGCTCTGTAAGGTCATCTGCACAGCTTACGCACTTTGTTCAATGACAGAGAAACTACGTCCAAATCCCGATATTCAGCATTATTCTCTGCATTTTTAAGCACGTGGAGCAAGAATTCAACACTCTTATTTTGGCCACTGACCCTGTGTCCCCTGCTTGGCCAGGGCACACCTACTGACTCCATGTTATACAGCCCAATGGCACCCATGGCTCATTTAAAGTGACATCTTTCAGACACTTTCCAGATATGTATACCCTTGATGGTGTGGACAGCCTCACAGGTCTTTGTAAAGGGAACAGGACAATTTAAACGCCTTGATTTGCATGATTTTGTAAGGTTTCTGGGTCAAGAGAACAGTGACCCATCTTCACCTCAGGTCGCTTCCATACATTTTATTATTGATATTGGTTTGCTTTTGTTTTTGCTTTTGTGGTACTAGGGATCTACCCCACCATAGTACCACAAAATCACCTCCCTAACACTAGTATCCCTACACTTCCCAAGCTTTCATCTTCCCATGGCATCCCTTTGCCTTCAATGTAAGAGCAGGAAGACGTCCCTCCAGCCCCATGGTCTCCAGCCTGGCCCAGCCTGGCCTGAGCGTACAGATGCAGCCACAGGTCAGGAGCAGCTGCACACGCTTACTCACCCAACTTTGTCAAACTGATACTGATTGGCTGGATTTGGAGTTTTTTTCCCATGATCTCCCGGATACAAGCAGCTCAAGACCGAGTCAGGAGACAGTAAGTCTCTGCAGAAGAAAAGACCGCAGTGAAAATGCCTGCCAACCTGGAGTGGACCTGGGCATTGGAGAGTGGCAATGTACCACTCAGCTCTCAGGATGTCAACCACCGTCTTTCTGTTGTTGTTGGTGGTGGTGATTTCGGGGGGAGGGGGGAGGGAGAATAAGGTTTCTCTGTGTAGCCATGGCTGTTCTGAAACTCACTCTGTAGACCAGGTTGGCCCCAAACTCAGAGATCTGCCTGCCTTTGCCTCTGAGCGCTAGGATTAAAGGTGTTCGCCACCACTCCTGCCTCTACTGACATCTTTCACTGAATGCTTCCTGTGAGTCAAAACATTTATGTGCTTCAAGCTAGTGGATTCTTCCCAAGCCTTGTGAACAGAAAGGACCATTATCCCATTTCTCAAGATACAAACTCGAAGCTTTAAAAGGGGGACACTGAAGCTCAGACCACTCTCTGATCAGAAAGAAGAACATTTTTCTTTATTTTGTGCGCATGTGTGCACGGTGGCACACAGAGGACAGTGTTTAGTAGTCACTTCTTGTGCTCTATCTTATTGAGGAAGGTCTCTCTGCTTCTGCTGGGTACGGTCTACTCCAAGCAATCCAGCTGAGGGAGAAGAGATCACAGCTGGCTGTGTACAGGTGCTCTGGGAACTGCGCTCAGGTCACTGAGCTAGGGTACCAAGTGCTTTTATCTAAGAAGCCATCTCCCTGGCCACTGAGAACAGGATCCTTTAGTATTTTGTTTTGTTTGGCTGTTTTTAAAGTGATCCCTTCCGGAATTATACTGTGGGGCTGAGTACATAAGTCAGTAACGTGCTTGCTGCACAGCACCATCGCCTGAGGTCAATGTCCACCATCCAAATAAAACCCAGGCACAGCAGCACACACCTAGAACTCCCGAGGAGGGGGACCGAAGGATCCCGGGCTTTCTGGCCAACCAGTCTAACTGAATCTGCAGGCTTCAAGTTCAGTGAGATTTGTTTCAAAGGAAAGGTGGAAGAGTGGCTAAGGAAGACCCTCATGCAGAGCCTCTGGTCTCTACACACGTGCATCTGCACACACACAGAGACACACAGACAAGTCATCTGGTGGCCAGACAATACTTTGGAGTAGGAAAACCACATGAAGTTATAATACTTCCAGAAATAATTACCGCAATAATTTTACACGAGCAGTTAAGTTTTTATAAGTGATCTGGCCATTGAGTACAGGTCCTTGGTGTATACAATCTCTCTATATTGTACATATGGAAAGATAGAACATCTGTAGGGTATGGTGTAGTAATTTGACAAACAAATTCAATAAGTAATGATCAGAGTACTTAGCATTTCTTTTGTTTTTGGTTTTCTCTGTGTAGCCCTGACTGTCCTGGAACTCACTTTGTAGACTAGGCTGGCCTCAAACTCAGAAATCCGCCTGCCTCTGCCTCCTGAGTGCTGGGATCAAAGGCGTGCGCCACCACGCCCAGCATGTACTTAGCATTTCTACCTCTCTAAAGTTACTTACTCTTTTGTAGATAGGGTCTTACTATGTATTTTAGCCTGGAACTTTCTACACAGCCCAGCTAGAACTTGAATTCAAGAATTCAAGAAGCAGGAGGATCACTGTGAATTGGATGGTCTTCATAGCAGGTTCCACGCCAGCCAAGACTACATAGTGACACCCAGAGAGAGAGAAAGAGAGAGAGAGAGAGAGAGAGAGAGAGAGAGAGACAGACAGACAGACAGAGACAGACAGACAGACAGAGTCCTAGAAGTGCTCAGAAGGAAAGACCTGGCTAAGATGTGGACCTTAGAAGAAACAAGCTCTGGGCTCCCTCTGCTGGGAACAAGGTTAACTGCACCCAGCATGCCCTAGGAAGCCCAAAACTACCAAGGCCGCAGAAGCCTGAACAGAAGAGGTAGACACCAAGTGCAGGCTCTAAAGCCAGGACCTCCTTCCATCTGGCAGAATGGCAAGAGCTAGGCAGAGCTCTACTGCAGGAGGCACCACACCTGTGCCTTCCTGAGCCTCAGGACTCCCTCTCAGGCTGACAGCAGGGCCAGGAATGCTAGGAGAGGGCAGCGATCCTCTAGGTGCAGGCTGGTGTACCCCTGTCCTTTCTGTCCGCTGTTCTTCCAATCTAGACTGCACAACAAGACTACCAATGCCGGGACTGAGCTGAGTTGGGAAACGATATCCTGGCAGCTTGGGACAAAAACAAGAAAAGGGCCAAAATGTGTCAATTTGGTCATGTCTCATACCTCATTCATGCATTTACATGCATTACTGGCTGTAAAAAGCCTGCGACTCTGCTCTAAACAGCAAATGTAATGTTATCGCTTGTTTTATCTGCTGTGTAGTAAGAAGTTTCACAAATGCAAATCAGAGAGCACTTCTAAATTTCAGTGACCATCAGGATTCCCAAACTCTGGGGACACAGTAACAGAAATCAGCATGGCAAAGGATCCTCTGATAGCCAGCAGGAGGACTAGTAACCAGGGCTCTCGGCACGCAGGCCCCTCCCACCCCCTCCTCCCATCCCCATACCCTGCACTGATGGGGGTGATCAGCTCCACGGCGGTCGTCACTTTGGCTTTCACTGTCATGATGTTGAGGTTCATGAGATAGTAGAAAGTCAGATGAAGCACACTGTTGTCTACAGGACCAGGAAGAGAAGAGCTCAGTTATGAATCAAGCACACCAGAGGGCAGGGGGGTGCTGCAAAGAGGCAAGGGGATCTCTACGTTCACAGCCACCTGGTGTACAAGCAAGTTCTAGAACAGCCAGGACTACTAAAGTCCCCATCTCAAAAGAATAATAAAAACATAGGCGGGCATGGTGGCACACGCCTTTAATCCCAGCACTTGGGAGGCAGAGGCAGGCGGATTTCTGAGTTGGAGGCCAGCCTGGTCTACAGAGTGAGTTCCAGGACAGCCAGGGCGATACAGAGAAACCCTGTCTGGAAAAAAAACAAAAAACAAAAAAAGAATAATAAAAACAAAAATGGGCTGGTGAGATGGCTTAGTGGTTAAGAGCGCCAACTGCTCTTCTGAAGGTCCTGAGTTCAAATTCCAGCAACCACATGGTGGCTCACAACCATCCATAATGAAATCTGATGCCCTCTTCTGGAGTATCTGAGGACAGCTACAGTGTACTTATATATAATAAATAAATAAATCTTAAAAAAAATTAAAAAAACAAAAACAAAAAACAAAAACAAAACACCACACCATGTAAGATGAAAAATGGACAGAGTGACAGTTCAGAGGGTAAAGTCACGTGCCACCTGATGGTCTCAGCTCAATTCCTGAGACATACAGTAGAGAATTAGTCCCCAATGTTCTCTGACTTCCATATGCCTGCTGCAGTGGTACACGCGCACACACACACACATACACATTTTTTAAAGGAGGAAAACCTGAAATAGGACACTGAAATATTAGAGTCTCTAGCTTACTAGAGCTTTGTACCAACAACTGACCAGGCTCTTAGGTACTATGGAGGTACGTGAATACAGTCAGACCTTTGCACTTCAGATCCAGCAGGACAGACAGTGGGTGCCTTTTTAGCATCTCCTTGCGCTTGTCATCCAACTGAACCCCGAGAGTGGGCCGCCGCCGCTTCTGGACAAAAGAAAAACCCAAGCATGAGTCATGTGACTCTCCCCTTTCCATCCCTACCTCCCATAGTCTCAGCACAGCTGCCTGGGACCCTCTCCCTCAGCTACCCTGCTGCCAGGTCCTTGTCCCAGCAGACACGTATTCAGCCCTCCTCCTTTTGCTTGAAAACACCAGCATGGCTGCATAATATTCCCACGACAGAAAGTGGGCTCACCGTCGTCTGCTCCTCTTCAGCATCTGAGTCGCTCTCATCATCTGAAGCCACAGAGAAGGCAATGAGAAATGAGGTCACTGCAGAGGTGCCCTGATGAGCCTCAACCTCAGGGACTGAGTGAGGGGCCATCCACATGGTCCTTTGTATGAGTTAACTAGCTACTTCTTGGCATAGAAAACACCATGGAAAGAATGACTTATAACTCCATCAGCCCTGGTTCTGTGCACGTGTGTGCTCATGTGTGTGCGTGGGTTTGCCCATATGGGCCAGATATTGTACTCCAGACGTACTCATCAGTCACCTCTCCACTTCATTTTTGTTTTTTGGAAACAGAGCCTATGTAGCCCTGACTGTCTGGAACTCACTCTATAGACCAGGCTGGCCTCAAACTCAGAGCTCTGCTTGCATCTGCCTCCTGAGTGCGCCCAGCTGTTTGTTTATTTATCTTGAGGCAGTCTTTCACAGAGCTGGACATTCCAGCTAGAGGGGCTGGCCAGCAGCTCCTGGGATCTGCCTTTCTCCCGCAGCATTGAGGGTAACAGCACACACCGTCATAGCCAGGTTTTTGTGTTTTGTTTTATTGTGTTTTGTTGATGTGGGTGCTAGGGATCAAAACTCAGGTCTTCATGTTTGTGCAGCGAGGCTTTACCTACTGAGCCACCTCCCCAGCCTCCAGGCCTGGTGTTCAAGGGTCTTTTAACTGTCATTTTTTATGGAGCATAAAGCTCTTTGTGGTTTTAAGAGCAGCGTATGGGCTGGAGAGATGGCTCAGTGGTTAAGAGCACTGACTGCTCTTCCAGAGGTCCTGAGTTCAAATCCCACCAACCACATGGTGGCTCACAACCATCTGTAATGGTCATCCAACGCCCTCTTCTGGGGTGTCTGAAGACAGCTACAGTATACTCATATACTTTAAATAAATAACTAAATGAATAAATAAATCTTTTTTTTTAAAGAGTAGTGCTGGTACAGTTAGACGGTTGCTGTGTGCATAAGACAAGACCACTCTTTCATGTAATCCACACAATGATTCTATATAAAAATATTGTCTCTCTTTTTGGGGGCAAAAGGGGAACACTGAAACATCTCAATATGTCACCCTGGAAGTTGCTTTATTGACCAATCTGGGTTCAAATCTGTGTAAATTTTCTCACCGCTACCTCCAGAATTTGGGGGTTACGGGCATTAACCTATAACTAGCTACCAGCTACCGTTTACAGGGAGTCAAACACATTACCTGCCTTCCTCAGGGTCAAAATGCTCCTGGGAGCTAGTGGGTGGCAGGGCTGAAACCCAAAGGCTGCATGTGGTGATTCTGGGAACTGAGTTCTCTTGGGCCTACCCTAAAACTGACCTAAGGCCAAGCCTCCAGCTATATTACACCAGTCCAGCTATTTCTCAAAGGACCAAGACCTCAGCAGTGACTAGTGAGTACCCCATTCACTAGGTTACCTTGGGAGTCCTCAGGGGGCTTGAAAAGAGCTTTGGCTTCGTCCACACTGCCTTCAATTGCCACGGACAGCGTCTTATCTGGAGGTGAGAAAAGGCCTCTTGGAAAAGCTTCTGGAGAGGTTGCTGAGTGCAAGCCAACTCAGCATACTCCCCCCAGCTCCGAACTGACTGAGTGGGAGGGCACGCACACTCCACACAGGGCAGACAGCACCTAAAATCGTTTCTCTATGGCTGCTTCCCTGCTAAACATCCCTGAGACTAGTGCAAAGTCCAGGAACATAGACCCGGGGTTTGTCACCCCACAGGACCCTTTCACCAGCCGTCCTGAGAAAGTCTGCACCCAGAAGCCAGCACCCATCCACATCCCAGAGATGATGGGTTACCCTCTGTAAAAAGTTCTGTGTTCTGCATGTCACCAAGCACCTGGTCTGCCTGTCCCATCTTTACTGGGCGCAGAGAAGAGCAGATAGGAACATGGGTGCTGCAGCCCAGTGGCAGACCCGAATGAATTCCTGTCCCACACATTACTGAGTTTGTGACCTGGAAGATAAACTTACTGACGTGAGGAGGCTCAGTTCCCACAGCTATAAAAGAGAGACTGGGGGCAGGAGACCAGTGCACTAGGCTGCATCCTTACATACAGTAGACTTGGCTGAGGCATGCAGCCCTGAAGAGTAGAGTTAGCATGCAGACGGCTGCGGCTCTGGTCCCAGCACCACACAAGTGAACCTACACACTCTAAAGTCTCACAACCGTATGCAGCATACTAGTAGTACAGACGTGTAGAGAAACTTAGTGTCATGAAGTAACAAACCACACTCAGGACACAGAGCACAGTCCACTTCAGGCTGACTGGAGTGAGCTTGTCTCTCAAGCACTCAGCAACAATCTGCTCCACTCTGCCTATGTGACATGAGTCGTCCGTCTCTTGGTATGTTACTGTGGAACTCTGGGATCCTACTGCGGTGAGCAAGTAAGACACTCTGGTTTCTCTGCCTTTTTCTTTCCTGATGGTAGTGGGAGATGGAACCAGGGCTTAAGCTACACCCCAGCTCCTCCTCCTCCGTCCTAAGGGTAGGAATGCCACAGATCCCGGATACCATTTGCCTGACTACATATGAAGAAGGAAGGACAACTTTTCCAACAGCCAACTACTGCTTTATAGCTGGAAACAATGGTTAAATCATCCCATCCCAACCAAGCAAGCTGGACCCCAGGTGAGCGCTCTAACTGCCTTGAGGCTCCAGTTCACCCCACATGCCAGGCTGTCACGCTACCAGAGTCACAGTCCTTACCTACAGCAGTCTTTTTAATAGGTTAGTCTGGAATTCTACAGGAAAATAGAAGTGCAAACAGTAGAACTTTAAACACAAAAGAAAGTTACTCACCCTGTCTAGGGGGCTGGGAGGAGGATTTCATATGAGCTGATGATGGCAACGGAAGAGAGCAAAGGGGGAGGAGGAGACGGAAGGACCAAGGAGACACAAGAAAAGACACAGTAATGTCCTGGTGCCATGGCTGGGACGGGGCATGCACAGGAACAGTGTATGTCTGTCTGATGCCATGGGATAAGGTGTGAACAAGGAAGAAAAGTTTAGTGCTAAGTGAGAGCTGAGCAGGCAGAGCAAAACCCTTAAAATCCTTAGCAGAGTCAAGGCTGGGCTGAGCAGCCAGGGGTCCTTCCTCTCACCTGGTGATGCTCTAAAACCACGCAGGCTGTTTCCGGCACAGGAAAGCCTGGGAGTGCTGCCTAGGACCCGAGTTCACCAAGCACCCCACCCCCAAAACACAACAGGAGGCACTGGTCCACCTGCCAAGTGTATCTGATAGAGTAAGCATGTGAGAGCCAACACAGGCTGCCCCTAGGAGCTATACAGCCAGGTTCATGAGAATCCAAAGCCGTCCATTCTGACACGTCCGTCACATTGCTCAAGCCTCAGGCGAGCTGGTGCAGCAGCCACGCTGAAGGTGCAGAGGGGAGGCAGCATCTGCCACCTGAGGGCTCTGGGCAAAGCTGGGGTGCTCTCCTGGCAGGCAGCCCTTCCTCACTATGGCTGCTTCTCCCATAGCCCCCCTCCCTGCCCAGCCCCCATACTCACCACAGGCCTGCCCGTATGCAGTGGCCTGCACAAAGAGCACATAGAGGGGAGGCGGCAGGTGCCTGGCAGTCTCATACTGTTTGTGCGCCTGGTCAAATGGCATGAACAGGTATTCTTGCACTGGCAGGGAAGCCTGCAAGCAACAGAAGGTTTTTAGCCTACCCACATGGAGGCTTTGTGACTATTGCTTTCCTTTTTTTTTTTTTGCTGAACTGGAGATTGAGTCCAGAGCCTTGAACACGTGAGGCAAACATTCTGAAACTGAGCTCTGTCACCCAGCAGCTAATATTCATTTACAAAGATGATATATAATAAACTAGTAGAACTATGGCAAGACAAAAGCTCAGTATAAAAACATGCATTTTGTAAAAGCAAGAGAGGGGCTGGAGAGATGGCTCAGAGGTTAAGAGCACTGATTACTCTTCCAAAGGTCCTGAGTTCAAATCCCAGCAACCACATGGTGGCTCACAACCATCCGTAATGAGATCTGATGCCCTCTTCTGGTGTGTCTGAAGACAGTGTACTTTTATATAATAAATAAATAATTAAAAAAATAAAAATAAAGGCAAGAGAGTGAGAAAATGAAATTATGCGATGTCACTTGCACATTTCTAATGGAATCAGAAAACATTAAGGGGGGGGCTGGAGAGATGGCTCAGAGGTTAAGAGCACTGACTGCTCTCCCGGAGGTCCTGAGTTCAATTCCGAGCAACCACATGGTGGCTCACAACCATCCGTAATGAGATCTGACCTCCTCTTCTGGAGTGTCTGAAGACAGCTTTAGTGTACTTACATAAATAATAAATAAATCTTTAAAAAAAAAAAAAAAGAAAACATTAAGGGGCTGAGAGTGTGGCTCAGTGGCAAACAAAACAAGAAAGGGGCGGAGGGAGAGCAGGAAGAAAGGAAGAGTCATGTATTGTGCTCACCATCACAAGACCCTGGTGAAATGAAAAATACAAAACAAGAAGCAGGGACATCCAGATGGGTCAGCAGGGAGAGGCACTCGCTACCAAGCCTGCTGGCCACAGGGTGGAAGGGGAAAACAGATTCCTGCAAGGTGTCCTCTGACCTCCACTTTCATGACATACACATACACACGTACAACATACACACACATACATGCACACAAACATACAAATAACAACTTTAAAGACAACCAGAACCAAATGAGAACCTCCGGACTGGCTAAGACTACGAGCAATGGCAGTTGCAAGCACTGGCAAGGACACTGACGGATCTCAAGCTCCATGCTGCTGATCTGTGTGGTCACCTTAGGAAGCAGTATGAGAGGCAGAATGCATGGCCCAGCAGTTTTGTGCCTAGGTTCACATTCCACAGAAATGGGTACGTTTGAGGACCACGTATAACAATACTCAAAGCTACATTATTTATAACAGACCCAATCTGAAAATAGCTGAAATAAAATTATTATAAACAAAAAAAACAAACAAACAAAAAAAATTGACACTCAGAGAAACACAGATAAATTTTAAAAATACCAATGGGCAGCCAGGCGTGGTGGCGCACGCCTTTAATCCCAGCACTTGGGGGGGGGGGGGCGCGGAGGCAGGTGGATTTCTGAGTTCGAGGCCAGCCTGGTCTTCAAAGTGAGTTCCAGGACAGCCAGGGCTACGCAGACAAACCCTGTCTCGAAAAACCAAAAAAAAAAAAAAAAAAAAAAAATCCAATGGGCAAAAGAAACTAGACACCAAAGACTTTATATAATTCTATTTACAAAAAGTTCAAATCCAGAGAAGGCTAGTCTATGATATTAAATCCAGAGAAGGCTAGTCTATGATATTAAATCCAGAGAAGGCTAGTCTATGATATTAAAAGCCAAAATAATGGTTACCGAGGGGCAGGAGAATATAGTGTCTGGGAGCTGGAAATAAAAAGACAGCACAGGCTAGACAGACGGCTCAGCAAGGTAAGAGCACTGTCTGTCTTCCATATGTCCCACATGGGTTACATGGTGGCTCACAACTACCTGCAACTCTAGCTCTAGGGACTCCAGCCCCTCTGGTTTCCCAGGGCACCGGGCACACGTGTGGTGCAAACGTTAATGAGGCAAACATTCACACACATAACATTTTTTTAAAAAATGAAGTTCTTTCTCTTGATTTTGAATAGTTATATAGATGTGTTCACTTAATAAACAGTCACCCGTGGGCTAGTGAGATGGCTCAGTGGGTAAGAACACTGACTGCTCTTCTGAAGGTCCTGAGTTCAAATACCAGCAACCACATGGTGGCTCACAACCATCCCTAATGAGATCTGACACCCTCTTCTGGTGTGTCTGAAAACAGCTACAGTGTACTTATGTATAATAATAAATAAATATTTTTTAAAAAGTCACCCAGCTGTACATAATGAGTTGTATGCTTTTCTATATGTAAAGTTATTGGTATTATTTTTTGGTGATGGGGAATTTGGTAATTTGGTTCTGCATACTAAGCATGCAATCTATCACTGAATTGCATCCCAAGCCTCCAACAATTAAGAATTTTAAAAATATTTTTTTTATTTTAAGCCAAGCAAGATGGCATACACTTTTAATTCTAGCTCCTAGGAGGCAGGAGAATCTCTGTGAGTTCATGCTGTATAGTAAGACCCTGTGTCAAAAAAAACCAACCAAACAAAAAACAAAAAACCCAAAACCACTAAACTGTTTTTTAATTTAAAAATGTATGCTTCTTTTGTGTACACGGATGTCTTGTCTGCATGTATGGCTGTGCACCACGGGCATTTCCAAAGACGCCAGAGGAAGGTGCTGGATCCATGGGGCTGCAGCTACAGACAACTGTGAGCCGCCATAAGGGTTCTGGAAGAGCAGCCAGTATGTTTAACTACTGAGCCATCTTTCCTGCTCCAAAACTATGGCTTTTTTTTTAGGAATCAGGTCTAGCTATGTTGCCCAGCATGGTCTCAAATTCATGGTCTCAAGTAACCCCCCTTCTTAGTTGTTGGGGCTACAAGCATACATACCCAGATTTTTTTTAAAGTAATGCATACATGTATGGATCAGAAGTGAGTTCAAGGGGCTGTGAAGATGGCTCAGTCAGTGGAGTGCTTGCTGCTCAAACATGAGGGTCTGAGTCCGGGTCCCAGCCACACATGGTGACAAGACTGTAATCCTGCACTGTGTGCTGGAGGACAGGAGAGACCTGAGGAGTCTTGGCTTGCTGGCCGGTTAGTCTAGCCAATAGGTAAGCTCCTATCTCATGAGGCTGACAGAAGACACGGGTGTCAACCTCTAACACACATGAACACATATACAGATACACACCAATAGAAGACACGGGTGTCAACCTCTAACACACATGAACACATATACAGATACACACCAATAGAAGACATGGGTGTCAACCTCTAACACACATGAACACATATACAGATACACACCACATGCAAGGATAGAAAAGAGCTGGGCTTGGAGGGGCACATCTCTATCCCAGCACTCGGGAAGCAGAGGCAGGTGGATCTCTATGAGTTTGAGGCCAGCCTGGTCTATAGAGCAAGTTCCAGGACGACCAGGGCCACACAGAGATAGCATGTCTTAAAAAAAAAAAGAGGGCTGGTGAGATGGCTCAGTGGGTAAGAGCACCCGACTGCTCTTCCGAAGGTCCAGAGTTCAAATCCCAGCAACCACATGGTGGCTCACAACCATCCTTAACGAGATCTGACTCCCTCTTCTGGAGTGTCTGAAGACAGCTACAATGTACTTACAATAAATAAATAAATCTTTAAAAAAAAAAAAAAAAAAAAAAAAAGAAAGAGAGAAAGAAAGAAAGAAAGAAAGAAAGAAAGGAAGAAAGAAAGAAAGAGAGAAAGGAAGAAAGCAAGAAAGAAAGAGAGAAAGAAAGAAAGAAAGAAAGAAAGAAAGAAAGAAAGAAAGAAAGAAAGAAAGAAGAAAAGAAAGGAAAAAAAGAAAAGAAAGGAAGGAAGGAAGGAAAAAATAAAAGATATATTCAAATTTATTTTATAAAACAAAACCTCCCAGTTAGCAAGGCAACTATTAATGGTTTGGTGTGACTACAGGCTTTTTCCTAAGCACACACAAAACTCACACACACTGCGGGGCGTGGTGGAGCACACTTTTAATCCCAGCACTTGGGGGGCAGAGGCAGGCGGATTTCTGAGTTCAAGGCCAGCCTGGTCTACAGAGTGAGTTCCAGGACAGCCAGGGCTATACAGAGAAACCCTGTCTCGAAAAACCAAAAAAACCTCACACACACACATCATCTCCATACAGACACACCAGAAGCCAAGGCACAGAAATGAAAGTGCACTGTAACTGTTTCATAACAGACCTTTCCCTCTAGTTATTCTGATCTGTGTGCCTATGCCCTGAATGACCTTTAAGCAGTAAGTACCGGACACGTAACAGCAATGCGGAGGGCCTGGAGGATCAAATGCAGCCAGGACTGCCTAGTCCCACTCCCAGTCCCTCGTCTCTGCTCTCCCTTCATCTCCCTCTCTCCCCCCTGTGTGATTATGAGATGGGATCCCACTCTGAAGACCTGACTAGTTTGGAACTCCTATGAGGTCTAGGCTAGCCTCAAGGTAAGTATGTACCAGCAATTACAGCCGTAGTTATGTAGCCTGGGTAGGACAGAGTCTACCCTTCACTCAGCGCAGGCTGCCTCAGATCCACAACCTTCCTGCTGCAGCTTCCCAGGCCCATCAGCAGCCCAGCCCCAGGTTCTCTTCTCTTCTATTATGAAGTCCTACTAGAAAAATGTGTTTTTGCTGACAACTCTAATTCCATGTCCAGAGCTGAGAGGAAGAAGTGAAGACCTTGCCAAGTCCTAGAAAAACAGATTTAAACTTCTCTCCATTCCTTTTACAAAGTTCCTCCTCATTAGCCATTTATCTTGCTTCATAAAACTATAAGAATTTAGACCAAATCTGGCATCACAAACAATAAAAAATCAGGCCACATACTCACACACATGTGTGGTGGACTCTGGCTGGTCTGTGGTGAAGCGGAGCCACACTCACCTGCATGATGCTGTTGAGGCGAGGCTGGAGGCTGCTCAGATAGTCCCTCTTCACCTCAATCTCCTTCAGGATCTTCTCCTTGTTAGACAGACATTCTCGGTACTTTTCTGCCAGCCTAAAGGGGCACATAGGGCACTGTCAGGCATGCCTTGCAGGGATAGCGCACACACCTGTTCCAGCACTGACTATGTGCCAAGTCCTTTAGTAAGCTCCATACAAGCACTATTATTCTTAGTAATTACATAAATCCTCAAATACATTGACTTAAAACTAGTTTTTAACATTTATTATATTTTTGTGGGGGTGGGGCAGGGAGAGGATTCTTGTGTTATGGCACGTGTGGAGATCAGAAAACAACTTACGCTAGTCAGTTCTCTCCTACGACCTGGTTTCCAGGGATCAAAGTCAAGTTGTAGCTAGGATGATAGCAAGCCAAGGGGAAGGAGCCAGTACACAGCATCCCTTCACTGCCTCTGCTCCAGGTAAGGACCCCAGCTTCCTGCCTGGCTTTCCTCAGTGGTGGATTGTGAGCTGAGGGTTCTAAGCTGAAATAAACCTTTTCTTCCCTAAGTTGCTTTTGATCACGGTGTTTTATCACCGCAATAGAAACACACCCTATCTAAGACAAGCAACCAAGGTATTTAGGAGCTTAAGATTTAGCTCAGTGGGTAGAGTGCTGGCCTAGCACCACATAACGATGTGATGGTGCATATCTAAATCCTAGCACTTGCTTGGCGAGCCTAATGGCCTGAGATCAACCCTGGGAACTCATGGAAGGGTGGGAGGAGAGAACAATTTTGTCAGAGTAACAAGGAAAGTAACTAATACAGTTAGTAAACAACAAAGTTTCACTGTGACATTTTTCTGAATATTTATCATTTTATCTTGTTGTTTGTCACCCTGACTGCTTTCCCCTATCTCTCCCCATTTCTTACTTCACTCTATAATGTGTGTGTGTGTGCATGCATGTGCGTGTGTGTGTGTGTGTGTGTGTGTGGATACATACACTCATCCATGAGTGCACACGCAGAGACGGCAGTCAGTCCAACTGTCCTTCTTCATTACTCTCTGCTAGTTTCTGAGGCCAGGTCTCTCACTGAACCTGGAGCTCACGCTTAGGCTGCCAACGTCGGGGATCTACTACTACACCTCAGATTCATGCCATTCCACCAGCTTTTTCACATGTACCTGGGATCCAAATTCAGAGCCAAAGCCTTGTACATACAACAAGTGCTTTATCTACTGAGCCACCCTCCCTTGCAGTGCTGGGCACTGAGTCAAGAGCCTTGGGCATGGTGGGCACACATACCACCACTGAGCCACATACCATCACCTCCAGCTTCCTACTGGTAACCTTAGCAGTCATCAGCCCACCCTGAAAGAGGTCAGTCAGGTTTGAATAATCCAGGGTGAATTAATAAGAAAGTGAGACTTGGTCCTGGAGAAAATGGCTAATCCTGGGTCATGACCAAGGACTGTCACTGTGTGGTTAACCAGGTCAGGAAGGTCACCACCTTTTCCGCTGCTCCAGCTCCCAGTCCAAACGTGCCAATGTTTGTTGGTGAGGGTCTCCCATGGTGATCTCGGCCTTGCTGATGCTTGGTGGAGCCTCTGAATAAAATTCCTCTAAGCTGACCAGATCAATTTCTTCATGCTTTGACCTATAAGCAAAATGAAGTTCTCAGGCAGCCATTTTCAGAACCCCAAGCTGTGGATTAGCAGGGGCAATGGTTCCATTGTCTATGCAGCCCCAGCCTATGGCTACTGAAAATCCTGGAATTCAATCTCAGTCAATGCTCAGTGACAGGCATTTCAGTGTGATGATAGTTATTAGTGACTTACCACAGAGTCATTTGCCCATGTTGCTCACCCTACTTATCCACAAATCAGCTGAAGGCTGGAGGAGGATGCTCAATGACCTTGCAGGCCTTTCCTAGCTGAACAGAAGTATCAGCTAAGAGACTCAGAGTCCCTGCAGCCTGGGCTTATGCCATCATGATGAAACCAAGACACGTCACCAGGAAAGATAAACCTAAGAGTCTATACATAACTTTAAAACATTTTCCCTTGGGGGCTGGAGAGATGGCTCAGCGGTTAAGAGCATTGACTGCTCTTCTGAAGGTCCTGAGTTCAAATCCCAGAAACCACATGGTGGCTCACAACCATCTGTAATGAGATCTGATGCCCTCTTCTGGTGCATCTGAAGACAGCTAAAGTGCACTTACATATAATAATAAATAAATCTTTAAAACAACAACAACAAAAAAAACATTTTCCCTGCACATGTGTAAGACAAGAAAAAGCCAGTTTGGCCGAACTAGAAGTAAGCAAAATCTAGAGGCTTTAAATTTTGCTTATTTAGAGAAAAGAATTCTCTGCAGGATTAATGGCACAAGCGCTCATGCCATGGCCACATAGGCATCACAGCTACCATAGTCAATACGCTCCTACACATGCTGGCTCACCTCTGTCCTCCTCACATTGTTCTTAGGAGATGGGGGCTTTAGCTCCATTTGAAACCTATTACGCTTTATTATTTATATTATAGTATAATTTACCTATACTCTATACTCTAGTCTTCTTCCATTTTTCATTTGTTTGTTTGGGTTTCTATTGTTTTTGTTTTTTCAAGATAAGTTTTCTCTGTTAGTCCTGGGTGTCCTAGAACTCACTCTGTAGATCAGGCTGGCCTCAAACTCACAGAGATCTGCCTGCCTCTGCCTCCCAAGTGCTGGGTTAAAAGCGTGAGCCACCACTTTTTCAAATGTGCCCAAGATTACACAGCTAGTGAGAGGCAGACCCTGTGTATTAACTGCAGAACCCACGATCCTTTTTTGTGGCCACCTGCCTGAGTTCATTATAGCCTGACTTGACCAACTTGCATTAAGCAAAGATTACAAGGAGGGAGTAACGTTCTTTTATGCTGTTTTTATACATTCTCAACCGTCATACTTTGAAAAAACAGCACTGGAGCGGGAGATGTTAGCCATCAGGCACATTATTTTTTCAATGGGGCAAGTAGGTACTGGTATTCTATGGCACAGAAGGTGAATAAATAACAATACATGTTGAGGAGAAAAACTGCTTTTACCAAGTGCTGAGCTCAAACCTCAAAAGGGGCCGAGGGGCTTCCACAGTTCTCTGTGTGGTCTGAAATGACCGCTTGAGGTTCTCTATTTGAAGTGATGTCCTGATCTCTCCCCCAAATCCTGTAATCTTGTAAGCCCGCCCATTCTCCTTCAAAGGGATGGCTCACACCCAGCCATGGAAGAACAGGCATTACCACAGACTCGTAAGTCAAAGCCCCGTCCTCCCACACTCACTTGAACTCCAGACATTTGGTGATCTCCTTCTGCAGGTGCATCACTTCGTAGAGCAGGTTCTGTAGCTGTAGGTGGTAGGCATCGACTTTCTGCTTGGCCTGAAGAGAGGATGAGGTGAGCAGGGCAACATGGGGTGGGACTGACCATCACCAAAGTCAGAGAAGGGCAAAGGGAGAGTTAAAGTGGGCAGAGGGAGGGGTGAGAGCCCATGTTATTAAGCCTTTCAACTCTACCTCGTGGGTCTGGTCTCTTCCTTTCTTTAATCTGATGTGGGCTAATCGGTTAAGCTTCTTTAGAGTCATGAAGTGCACACAGCTCTGGATCCTTCGTTCTTCAATTTCAATGGCCTGTTCACAAAGAGACCAGTAACGACGACTAACAGATGACAGCTCAGTTTTCTCCAGACCCTGGCTGCCAAGCCAACCCCATGCAGGGCCATAAGCAAAGTCTAAAGGGAGCCTGGGACAGTGAGAAATGTCATAAAGGAAGTGAAAGAGTCAGGCCAAGCATGATGGCACTCTAAGGACTTTAATCCCAGTAATGAGGAGGCACAGTTCAATGCCAGCATGGTCTACTCTGGGAGTTTCAAGGCTAGTCAGGGCTACACAGTCTCAAAGCAAGGGGCGTGGGGGGAGAAGGGAAGGAGAAAGGGAGGGAGGGAGGGCGAGCAGGCTGACTGTATAAAGCTTGGTTATAGTGCCAGAGCTATAGAATATAACTATCTTAACAACACTGGTCAATATACATGAAAATAAGTAAGACTGCTGAGAAAAAAAGTGAATTCCTCTTTAAATCACCTTAGTTTTTAGACATTGTTTAGTTTTATATCTGCCTGAGTAATGCATTTAACATCCATGATAACTTTATTTTGAGCTCTATGATTTATTTGCATATACTTCTAACACTTAGCAAAATGACTGGCATGTAAAAAATATTAAATCAATAATATCACATTATAGCTATAGGAAAAAAGATATCTTGTACTTTCATTACTATAATGGAAGATGGGGCTGTTATGGAATTAATTAACAAGTTAATAGACAGGTCTCTGGTGCTTCCGGACCCTACCCCCTAATAGCAAAAGGAGCCCCAGCCTGCAAACATGCCAGGTGTAGCATCCCTGGCCTTTCTCCTTACCAGGTCCTTGCTGCCCTTACTCTTCAGGTCCTGGATCTCGGCCATCAGCCTTTGTAGCTCCTGGCAAGTGTATTTGTACAACTCATAGTCTCTGCCAGGGTCCCGCAGGTCAACTTCAGCCTCCTCACTGTAGTATTTGCCTTCCTGTGAAGGCAAAAAGAGAGGTCCTGGGTGAGGGTCTCCCTGACAGGATCAGGGACAGTAAGAATAAAAACCTTCATTCTATAAGGACATTACAGTTGCCAGTGTATGGTCAGTCTGGGCTACACAGTGACTCCTGGCCCACTAGCGGCACAGTAAGACACTTACACACATGTGAACATAAATACACAAATGTAAAAAACACTATTAGCCAGGCATTGTGACTTATTCCTGTAATTGCAGCACTTGGGAGATGGAGACAGGGTGATGTTGACTTCAAAACAGGGCTGTCTCAAAAAACAAACAAATTAGCAATGCTGTGATCAGTGCCAAAAGAAAAAAAAAATCTCTACATTAATCTTGATTTCCTGGAACTATGGAAAATGCTGTTGTTTCATTTTTCTCTTTACTTTGTTTTGTCCATAAATTCCCATTTATGTATACAGAACTAATCCTAATGGTTTGGAGTAATCGTGCAGACAACCAGCTTCAGTCTCCAACAACACAAGAGGAACCAGCGCCCTCTTCTGGCCTCGGCAGGCACTGCACACAATGACGTTCTTAAAACGCTAGAAAGGCAAATACACACAAAAACAAACATTTTTATAAAAAATGAGCTCTGGGTTGTAAAAGAGGGCTTATTTCCTGCACTTGTTTAGAAATTACTGCTTAAAAGTTAAACAAATAAACAAGCACTAAAAGTAATGTCTCTTGATATGAGGTTCTAATTCAGGGCCTTGCAGGATCTGAAAACAGGGGTAAGGGTGGAGGAAAGAGGATCAGAAACTCAAGGTCACCCTCAGCTATACATCAAGTTCAAGGCTACCCGGGCTCTCTGAGACCCTGCTTCAACAAAAAAACAACAAACCAAAACCTCCTGCATGTTACACCACAGATCAGCTTGACAGACTCCAAGAGAAAACAAGAGAAGACCGTGCTGGTGACAGAGCTCCTGGACCACAGAACTCCTGGGGGCACGTGCCTCTGGGACCAAAGATGAGTTCTCTTGGAAGCTCTAGAGCCGTGCAGTCAGTGCATAGGCAAGCTGGGAACAGCGCGCTGGGACATGCTCTCTGTGCAATACCAATAGCCAACAGGCCAGCACCGGATGTGAACACTCATCTTTTGTACAATTGTGGGAATTCAAGTCGTCTGGTCTAGTGTGGGCACCCAGAAGTGCGTCTGTGGCACACATGCCGCTGAGCTCCTCCACACTCTCAGTCTGCAGTTTCCCAGCAGCGTGCTCACCTGCTCCGTGTCAGACCGGTTCCGTTTCCCTTCAGTTGGGGTTCCATCACTCCGGATCACTTTGGGTTTCCGTTTTTTGCTGGATTCTGATGACATTGTGCTTCCAGGTGAAAAGGCTGTTAGGAGAGAAAGCTTTTCAGGGTTTGCGACCGAGAAGCTGAGAGATGACTCAGCAATGGGAGCACTCGTTGCTTTTCCAGAGGAACCAGGTTAGACTCCCTGCATTCATCTAGAACTAAGCTCCAGGGCACCTGATGCCCTCTGACATCTGAGAATACCAATCACACATGTGGCGCACAAATATACATGTATGAAAAACATACATACACATGTAGGAAAAACATATATACACATAACATTGTACAAAAAACAATTTAAGCCGAGCTTGGTGGCGCACGCCTTTAATCTCAGCACTCGGGAGGCAGAGGCAGGCGTATTTCTGAGTTAGAGGCCAGCCTGGTCTACAAACTAAGTTCCAGGACAGCCAGGGCTACACAGAGAAACCCTGTCTCAAAAAACAAAACGAAACAAAAAAATTAAAAATACACTGTATGAAAAATTCAAAGAATTAATAAAAGTATTTTTTTTTAAAAAAGAGAGGAAGGGCTGGAGAGATGGCTCAGGGGTTAGGAGTGCTGGCTGCTCTTCCAGAGGACCTAGGTTTAATTCCCAGCATCCACATGGCAGCTCACAGCTGTCTGTAACTCCAATTCCAGAGGATCCCACACCCTCACACAGACATGAATGCAAGAAAAACACCAAGGCACATAAGATTAGAAGAAATAAATCACATGTAAAGAGACAAAAAAGAAATGTCAGCAAAAGAGCTGGTTCTTAGCAAAGACAGACAGACAAACTCATAACCAAACTAACCAAGAAAGAGAGAAGACCTAAATTAATTGACATTAGAAACAAACATACAAAGTCACATGGATGCTAATGAAATTCAGAGGCTCATTAGGGAACACTTTAAAAGGAAAATAAGCCGGGCAGTGGTGGCGCACACCTTTAATCCCAGCACTTGGGAGGCAGAGGCAGGCGGATTTCTGAGTTCGAGGCCAGCCTGGTCTATAGAGTGAGGTCCAGGACAGCCAGGGCTATACAGAGAAACCCTGTCTCAAAAAAACAAAACAAAACAAAACAAAACAAAACAAAGCAACAAACGAAAAAAAGGAAAATAAACAAAGACTTTCCAGGGTCAGGGGTTGAAAGGTTGACTCAACAGTTAAGAGCATGTACTGTTTTGCAGCAGACCTGAGTTCCTCTCCCAGCACCCACATCAGATAGCTCACAACCATAATAATAAAAAGAAAGCGAGCTTTAAGATGTTTCAGAATTCAGCTGGGTGTGATGGCGCACAGCTTTAATCTCAGCTCTCAGGAGGCAGAAGCAGGAAGATCTCTGTGAGTCTGAGGCCAATCTGGCCCACACGGTGAATTCCAGGACAGTCGGGGATATATAAAGATGCCCTATCTTAAGTCAAAACAACCAACCAAGTTCCTGCCAAGACTATGAGCTCTGCTCTTACTCATGAGCCTGGCAAAGCACTTCATAAATTTAGATTTAATTCCTGTCTGGTGTATAACCCTATTCGAAATACTTCTGACTGGCCACTGAATAGTAGACTTTGATTGAAGCACTTGATGGATATTGCATTAGTTAGGGTTCTCTAGAGTCACAGAACTTATGGATAGTCTCTAGATAGTAAAGGAATTTATTGATGACTTACAGTCGGCAGCCCAATTCCCAACAATTGTTCAGTCGCAGCTGTGAATGGAAATCCAAGGATCTAGCAGTTACTCAGTCTCACACGGCAAGCAGGCGAAGGAGCAAGAGCAAGAGCTAGACTCCCTTCTTCCAATGTCCTTATATTGTCTCCAGCAGAAGGTGTAGCCCAGATTAAAGGTGTGTTCCTTAAACTCGGAGATTCAATCTTCTGGAATCCATAGCCACTATGGCTCAAGATCTCCAAACCAAGATCCAGATAAGGATCTCCAAGCCTCCAGATAAGGGTCACTGGTGAGCCTTCCAATTCTGGATTGTAATTCATTCCAAATATAGTCAAGTTGACAACCAGGAATAGCCACTACAGATATGTTCACACTTGGTTACTTTACAAAGCCATTCAGATAAGAACCACTACCATCTCTATCATCTCAAAGATGAGAAAAGCAAGGCTTAGAGAGGTAATGGTTTTTCAAAGCTGCACAGCTAGAATGGGCCCATCTGATGCTACTCCAATGCTTACACACCTGCAGTACTGCATCGCCCAGTCTCACCAGCATCCCTGCCACCTCCCTGTCCGGCTCTAATATTCAAATGAAGAAGAGCAAGGCAAGGTGGCAGGCGCATGCTTTTAATCTCAGCACTCGGGTGACAGAGGTAGGAAGATCTCTGAGTTCCAGGCTAGCCAAGCTTAAATAATGAGACTCCGTCTCAAAAGAAGCAAAAATAAGTAAAGACCAAAGCCTACATTTTATGAGGTTCTGCCTCTTATCGTCCCCCCAACAACCAAGGGAGGGTAGTTTTGTCCCTTATTTAATTTACCACCAATACTTGTAGGAGAAGCCTGAGTCAGAACCTCCATTTGACTGTTCTAGACCCATGGGCCCCTCAACGAACCACTTCATTATTGTTTTCTCTCAAATTAAATGCACAATAGTCCTTCTGGGATTGAAGGGGCGCAGACACGCAAAGCACATCCCCGAGGATGAGGAACTCGATTCAGGGTGGATCTGGAGTGACTCTGCATTATGCTAAACACCAGAGGACAGGTCAACCTGCCCGCCGTCTCTTTGGACAAGTCTATGTAGCTCACACTGCTTCCAAACTGGAGACCCCTCTGCCTCAGCCTCAACAGTGCTGAGATTATAGCTACGGGTCACAGTGCTGTGCTGTCATTTTTCTGGCCAGCTGTGAGGGCGCATGCCTTTAATTTCAGCACTCCAGGAGTGGAGAGCAGAAGCAAGTGGATCTTTGTGAGGTTGAGGACAGCCTGGTCTACACAGTGAGACAAAAATCACAAACGAAATGTCTAATTACTTCAAGTTTCCTAGTTTATTGTTAATATTTACAAACACCAAGGTTCTTGTGAGAAATAGATTCTCAAGTTGGAGAGATGACTCTGAAGTTAAGAGCATCATCGACTGCTCCTCCAGAGGATCCAGCTGCAATTCCCAACATCCACGTGGCAGCTCACAACTGACTGTAACTACAAGATCTAACACCTCACACGGACACGCACGCAGGCAAAACACCGATGTACATAAAATAAAAATAATTTAAAAAGAAATGGATTCTCTCTCAGAATCTTAGACAAGGAAACCAAGACAGAATTTATTAATAAATGTTTTCATCATACTATGTATACTATGCAGTTATATCAATATCATAAGACAAGTGGAAGCCATTTCCTATTTATGGCATGCAGACCAGACCCAAGTTTTCTTCTACCAAAGTAACTATAGGTTTAAAAAGTGACTGTGAAGTTGGGAATATTACTCAGCTGGTAGAGTGCTGGCCTAGCATACTCAAACGCCTGTGTTTGATCTCCTGGACTGCATAAAACTGTGTGGCGGGACATGCCTGCAATGAGAACAGGTCAGACTGAGAGCTGGCTGACGAGATGTTCCAGATCAGCTTTTGCTATATAATGTGTTCAAAAGTCAGTTTGGGCTACATAATAAAATCTCGTCTCCAAGAAAAAAGGGGGGAGGGGCGGATGGGCTGTGAGACAGGATAGTGGTAAATATCAGGAATCACAGAGCTTGAGTGACTGAGGCAGAGGGATCTTTACCAATGTGAAGCCAACCTGGACTACAGAAGCTGCCAGACAGACAGGACTATAGTGACTGCATTTAAAATCTTCATTAAAACGGAGCAGGTGGCACCTCTTCTTACTGCCCGAGCCCTTTGCAGTATAACTTAAGAAAAAAAATTCTTGTTTTCCTTTTCTTAGAAATTAAGATAAGCAAAATATTTAATGAAGCAAATACACTAAGTCCAGCCAGCTAGCTAGGAAATAGAGCGGACAACATAAAGAAAAGCCAAGCCAAGCTTCTTTGCCCTTGTAACGTCCGCACTTCGCGCTCTCAGCCTTTCTGCTCCAGCAATAAAAGCTCTTTTCTGCGACTCCTTGGAGTCTGGTGCGGCGCGACGATGGTAACGCCTCTCTCAGAGGACCGCAGGAGGCTGCCGGTGACAGGTAAACGAGTGGCGGACTCATCTGACAAAACCCACAAGGGTGGCACGGAAAACCCGGGAAAGCCAACCGCCACCCAGGAGCGTTTGCCACACGCCCAAGAGGACCATCGACGAGGGTCACCACCAGCAGCAGCACTCTCGGGAGACTACAATGGGGACAGAGGATGCTGCTCCGGTTAGTTCCTAGAAAACCGCCACGAGCCTGGGGGACCCCGACAGGTGAGGACCCCAGCCCGCGGACACGCTCCGTGCCGTCTGCACATCAAGCCCGGATCGCCCAGCGAGGACCTGCAGCCCCAGCCAGCAGCCCTCTACCCTCGCTCACCAGAATGCTCCTCACGCCTTCCAGCCGGGTAGCCACTTCCGGCTCGCGACCATAGAGAAGCGGAAGAAGAGAGCCACAGGCCGGAAGTGAGACACGAAGGCCAGATGCAGCTTGGGAAGCAAGGAAGGGGCGAGTCTAGTTCTATTAAGTTGGGAAACTGGGGCGATAATGTCCAAGTCTGTGCTTCGTGCCCCTTCACCGGAGTGTGAATTAGTGGGCCCTCCGCCGACTCACTCGAGTGAGTTTGTGGTATCTCAAGAAAGCACAAGTGTCGCTGTGCTATCATTTGAACAGGAGTGGATTTTGTCTTCTGACTTTGTTCAGGGCCTCACTACATAGCACACTTGCGGGTCTTGAACGCTATATAGATCAGGCTGGTCACTACGATCCGCCTGCATTGGACTCGCTGGACTTAGGCAGGTGTCACCATGCCTGACTCTTCTTTAAATTTTTGTTTTGTTTTTTTTAGATTTATTTATTTATTATATGTAAGTACATTGTAGCTGTCTTCAGACACTCCAGAAGAGGGAGTCAGATCTCTTTACGGATGGTTGTGAGCCACCATGTGGTTGCTGGGATTTGAACTCTGGACCTTCAGAAGAGCAGTCGGGTGCTCTTACCCACTGAGCCATCTCACCAGCCCTTGTTTTTGTTTTTTGAGACAGGGTTTCTCCGTATAGCCCTGGCTGTCCTGGAACTCACTTTGTAGACCAGGCTGGCCTCCAACTCAGAAATCTGCCTGCCTCTGCCTCCCAAGTGATGGGATTAAAGGCGTGTGCCACCACCGCCCCCCCCCCCCACTCTAACTTCTTGATACTATCGGAGTCACTACACCCAGAAAGGAACTGAGGCAGGGGCATAATCCTATATTACACCTGCTTCCTGCTTCACTGTTTTGTTTTGTTTTGATTTTTTATTTTCCCCCAAGACTCTAGTGCAGTACCTGTAAGCTTCAGATGTTTCCTATGCCTGGCATTTCTGGAGTAAATTCTGGTTGTCTGCAAACATGAACATTGAATACCTTGTGGCGCCGAAACAGCTCCTTTTCTTGCTCTGGGACGAAGATGAAGACGGTCTCCCTAAGAGATCAAAGCCAGTGTAACCCTCAGCCAACTGGAAGCTGCCCTGCCTTAGACAACTACTGAGATTCCTTGTAGATGAAGACAACACCACAACGTACAGTAAATATTTAATTTGGTTCCATCAACATTCTCCTGGATGGTAGCACAACCATGCTAAGCAGGGGTTCATGAGGTACCGGGGTCATTGAAGAGACCCCAGAATCACAACCTACTCCACAGACCTAGTGTTTCTGCAAAATGAGGGTTTGGGGGACAATGTCAAGAAGGGAAAGAAAGAATTTGATGGAACTATAGGTCTCAGCCTGTGTTTTTGCCTGTAGGAAGGAAGAAGTACAGAAGAGCTGAAGCACAAATTCAAGTTTTAACCACATTATGTAGGAAAACATGGATACGCCTCTCCATCTGTCTAGGAACAGGGTGCTCCCTTAAGATCCTCTGTCACCTCTGTCCTGTCTTCCCAATTCTGTATTTTAAATTCTGAATCCTATGTGCCCACTTGTGAAGGGTTCCTGCTTCAAGGCTGTCTCATGTACCCAGATCCTTCCCACTCCCACCCTTTTCCTAGCCCTTTAAGTAGACTTCTGGACCACCTACTGACACTGATAACTTCTGGATTTCCTCCTGACTGTCACGACTTCAGACTTTATGGCAGTTCCAGGATTTTTATTTATTTTTTTTTAAAGACTCAGGCTTGCTTTTTTAACAAGTAGACACCAGAGAGTTCCCGGGCCATACCTGGACTGATACCCTTTCACACCATACCTCCTAACAGCCAGTCATGCCTGCTTTTATGCAACTAAGCCATGGCCACAGTTGGGAGCTGGGGACTTATGTCCTGGAGATGACGGATCTTAAGAGGAAAGTGTGTGAAAGCTTAAAAGGTTGCTATTCTGCAGCTTGGGAAGTTAAGAACTTCTTCATCCAGCATGGGAGAGAGGTTAGCTGGGTACGGACGGACTAAGTTCTCAGAAAACGTCATCTTTGTCGAAGCTGAACACCACCCATCAGAAGTCTTCCAGAGTTCAGAGAAAACTGTGCCAGGTGGCCTAGAAGCGCCTCCTTTCCAGGCTAGTCCACAGGAGAAAGGGAAGGAGGTGGAGGCAGTGCCAGCTTCACTGGAGAGGAGAAATCTTCAGAGGAATCATGATTCGTGACTCCATGTGTCGAACCAAGGGGACTACAGGGAGGAAAGCAGAGGTTACAGGGTGCCCGGGGCAAGGGAGGTACCCTTGGTCACTGACCCAAAACTCACAAAAGCCTGTGACAGGGAGGGCTCCCTACTATCATCTGAGAGAGGCCCATGGTTCCCAAGTTATGAGACAGGATTAGGTGGTAATAAGCCAAGTATTTTGGAAATTTTTATTCACCTTCTATGTATGTGAAAGTGAGATAGCTCAGTGGTAGTACACTTCCCTAGCATATATGAACCCTCGCATCCTATCGTCAATGCTTCCAAAACAAGCAAGACATACAAAGCCTAATGCTATGAAAACAAGGACACAGAGGTCGGCTGAAGCAACAAGATCGATCCTACGGGCAGGGCTGCGGTTCTGTGGTTAGGTGTATGCTGATTAGTGTGAGTGAGATCTCGGACTCGATCCCCAACACCAAAACAGCAAGCAAGAGAGAACTATAGCGGTATATACCGGCAAGGAAGAGCTGTAAGGCCTGAGGTTTGACTTGGTGCAACTGCCCCCGTACAGCTTAGGAGGCCATGCCAGTGGGGGGACGGATGTCAGTGGAGAGCCCCCAGGAGGAGAGATTTTTTTAAAAAGGATTTTCTATTTTTCATGTGTATATATCTACATGTGGGTATATACACATGAGTACAGTGCCCATGGAGGTCAGGAGATAAAAACGTCAGATCCACCAGAGCTGGATTTACAGGCAGCTGTGAGCCTCCCACAGTGAGTACGGAGAACTGAACTTGGGTCCTCTCTAAGAACAGTATAATGCTTAACCACTGAGCCATCCAGCCTAGAGTTTAGTTCTTGCTTCCTGTGTTTAATCTCTCAGACTCTGATGTGGATATAAACCCCTACAAATCTAGTTCACAGACGGTCAGGAAACACTAAGTTGGCATTTTTCTGAAGTAACCAGTGGATGCCGGTGCTGTCCGCTGGGACCACACTTGGAATAGCAAGGCTCATGCCACTCCTTCAACACACATGCTCTTGCCCACCCAGTAGACGAGTGGAAGACTAAAGGCATCAAGGGCGGGACAGACTCATGCTTCTCACATGCTCCCGCCTGTCCAGCATGTAGTGAAGGCTCGGTCAGTACCTACTGACCCTGTGTGCATCTTTGGGCTTCTAGCAGTGGCAACAGTTTCAGGAAAAATACACTCAAAAAATTGGCTGCATGTTTTGATGTTATCAGGGCAAAGCACTTTCCATAACCTAACTCCCTGTCCTCTGAGAGGTACAGAACTGACCCAGGGTTATATGTCACCTCTGTATTAGAATCCTAAGGCCTCAGGACTCATCGGAGCGTGTGGAATGTCACACTCATGTCAGAGTAAGTTCCCACCTGTACCCAGTGGCACATGCCTGTAACCCAGCAACTTGAGAGACTGAGGGAAAATGTCTACTCAGAATGAGCGTGGGCAACACAGCAAGACACTGGCTCAAAAGGTGAGGGGGTAGGGATGGGGCACATGACAGAAGACAAATAAAACCATGAGTTCCTACACTGGAGGTGACCACGTGATGTTATCTGTCCTTGCAGAGAAACTTGCAGAGCCCTGCATCCCCAGGTCTCCTAGCAGACCACTTGCAACGGTGCCACTAACCCCCAGAGGGAACACTCACCTGTGTAGTAGACATTTTCATCCCAGCCCCTCTTTCTCCAGGCCGCATTTCGAGTCTCCTCCCGAGATTGCAAATCTTTGTAGGCTGTGAGAAGGGCACAGGCTCATTCTTCAGAGAACCTAATCCCGTCCTCAGCACAAGAATCCTGCATTGCCCCAAATCCCTACTCTCTTCCTCCCCAGATCCCTGTGCCTTAGCCTGTCAACAAACACTGCTGTGTCAATCATCCAGTCACACATATTAAAAAGATCAATTCCAGATGATTACAAACAATGCTTATAAAAAAAAAAAAAAAAAAAAAAAAAAAAAAAAAAAACAAGTGGGAAAAGAGATGACAAAAGATCTTGGGTAACAAGAAAACAATGACTCTAAGGAATTAGATCTAAGTACCAGAGCTAGCAGGTGAAAGCAAGCCAAGTGTAGACTGTTGGGAAAAAGCATTGGGGGGTGGCAGGGAGGACTGGCATGTAACAAAGGCCCTGTGGTAGGGCTTAAGGGTTTGGAAGCATATACATATGTTGGCAACTCCCTTCCAGTCTCAAATTCTCCCATGGACTCCTATATTCACTACCCATGTGATAGTTCTAGTTGGATGCATATGTATCTTATAATTATCTTACTAAATTTACATATTCATTTATAGTTAGGGGGGAGTGTGTGGAGGTCGGAAGATAAGTGGCAGGAGTCAGATTCCAGTGGATCCTGGAAACCAACTCAGGTTGTCAGGCTTGGTGGCAAGTGCCCTCACCTACTGAGCCATCTGGCTAGCCCAGCATCCGCATCCTAAATATATAATACTCCCCGAATTACACTCCATCCCATGACCTTGCTCCTCTCCTAGACCTCCTTGCCACAGACAAGGGCACACGGCTGCTTAGGGATGAGCCTGAGTGCTCCCTTAGCCTCCCCTTCCTCCTCCAGCAATCTGTTCTCATGTCCCACTGATCACAGAGCAATGGGTCTGTCTGAGCACGCTGGTACCACTACCGGAAGTCAGCCCATGTCACCTGCCTGGTTTCCTACCACCACCAGGCACTCTTGACAAAGAACATGGTAGCTACAGAACTCATACATACTCCTCCCACCACAGCCTGATCTGTAGCTGTCCTCCAGCCTGTCTTCACTCTTCCCAGTTGCTCCCCACCCATCTCTCCTCCCATCCACTCATCGACAGCCTCCCCACTCCACTGCCCCTCCTTCCACTGGAAACCTCCCCTCACACTCCTGCCTCCCACAGTTCCTAGCTGGTGTTCTCACCCTACAGCTCAGGATTTGTATGTTATCCTTCAGAATGATCTTGCCTACTCAAGCCAAAAAAGTGCTTGTTGTCTCCCCCTGCCTAGTCTTCCCCAGTATGTCTCACTGTGAAATGGGTCCTTTGTGCTAGTTTATGTCTGAGAATGCAGTCTCCCTCTGCTAGGACGTAAGAACTATCGGAACACAAATGCATCCACATGTTTTATGAAGGGACAAACAGAGGCTTGAGTGCCTCCAACCTACCCCATAAGTGGTGTACCACGTAGAGCTCTCCTATTTGTGAAAAGAAGCCTCCCACCGCCTCCTGGTTCTCCTGACGGTACTTGATGGCCCGAGCCCTGGAGATGGCAGAGAACAAGGGAAAGAAGCTCAGCCAATCGTCCCCCAAGGTGGCCCGGATGATTCCTTGGCCACATTTTTTTGGAAGGGGTCCAAAGTGGGGCCAAGGGAATGAACTCTGGGAGTGCAGCTGCTGGCTGGTTGGCAGCACTTTCCTCTAGAGAACTTGTCCTGCTCAGGTGGAAACTTCTCTGAGCGCTTCAAGGACCAGAGCATGCTGGGCTCCTGGGTCACAGCCCAGAACAAGCCCACTAGGAACCTAATGGGTTCCCTAATGTCCCAGGACAGCAGGGACTGCCACATTCCCAAGGCCAGTGCCAACTTACCAGTTGTTTCCCCATTCAATCATGGTTCCTGGCTGAAAGAGACCCAGAGAGAGAAGCCAGTGAGCCCCACCAGGACTCCCAACATCATAGGGGCAGAGATGGGAAACTAGCCTTTCCCTGACCCCTGACCTGGAGGGCCTCTCGTTCCTGGGCCCTGACTCACATTTGATGTCAGCTATACACACCAATGCACACATCTCAGCTCTGAGCTCATAAAGCTGAAGAAGCATCAGGCCACCCTACCCTGAGCTCTTGCAAAGCAAGCAACACAATAGCAGAGAAGATAGAGGGCAGGGGGAGGGGGCAGCTTTGTTGGAAGTGAGGTACCTTGAGTTTATATGTCCTCAGCTCATAGATATTGGGGCCAGCTCGGGGCTGTGGCTCATTCCAGAAGCTGAACTCCAGAAGCAACTGGTTTCTCCTGGACAGCAGCATCTTGCTCCGTTCCTTCCGGAACTCCAGGTACTCCTGAAGGAAGAGCATTACAGGCACCATAGCCAGGGGACTGTGCTACCCTGTCAGTGTGCCCTATGGGTGGCAGGGGGAATTTGTCCCACACTCCCCTCCACACAGGGCTGGGCTGGAAGCAACATGCACACAGGATGCTGGGATACCTTGTTGTTTTTTAGCTTGTTCATGCAGTCCATGAGGGCCGGGTAGCCACCTGAGAACCGCCATAGGTGTACTGTTGGGGATAGGAATACAGGTGAAGGAGCTACAGGGATCCTGCCTGCCTGACACCAGGGCTGGACTGTATGTGGCAGCAGAGCGGAGGTCTCCTAGCTCCATCTGTCTTGGTGAGGCGTAGCACTGGGTGGAGGTGGTGGGGAGGTGACCTCAGTGGCAAGCCCAGGAGAGCACTAGCTCTGCTCAGCTTGATGGCCTTTGACCCCTTCAAGGACTCAATGCTCTCGTCCACAAAATCCTACTCACATTCCTTAAACAGCAGCAACAAGAGGATCAGATGAGGTGAGGGGTGGCTACTGATAAAACACACGCTTGGCATGCAGAAGGACCTGGCTGTCATCTACAGCATCACAAAGAAAACTAAGCAAAAGATGATCAGAGTGTCTTCCATCCTAGGAACAGCAGTGCACACACGGACAGTAGACCATGAGGGGCTGGACGGACCGGAGGAGTAAGTCTGATGAACAGACACAGGACACTCTAAGAGGCTGGTGCTGTAGCTCAGGCTAGACCACTCACCTAACAGCAGGAGACCCTAATATCCATTATCTCTGCAAAAAAAACCAAACAACAATAACAAAACAGGAACCTTCCAAGGCAATGAACGTAAGAAAAATAAGCAAATAAAAACAGTTGTGGGGGCTGGTGAGATGGCTCAGCAGGTAAGAGCACCCGACTGCTCTTCCAAAGATCCAGAGTTCAAATCCCAGCAACCACATGGTGGCTCACAACCATCCGTAACGAGATCTAGCGCCCTCTTCTGGAGTGTCTGAAGACAGCTACAGTGTACTTAAATAGAATAAATAAATAAATCTTAAAAAAAAAAAAAAAAAAAAAAAACAGTTGTAACTACATATGGAAACAGGGAGCTTGTGGTCCCAGCCACTTAGGAAGCTGACGCAGGATGATATATTGAGCCAATGTCTGGGTAACAGAGGGAAACCCCACCTTAAAAAGAAAGGAAGCAGGCTGGGGATGTACCTCAGCTGGTAGCCTGAACAAAGCCCTGGGTTCAAATCCCCAAACACTGCATAAAACTGGACTGGCTGGCGACACACAGGAGACAAGAGGATCAGAAGGTTCAAAGCCAGCCCAAGCTATATAAGACTCTGTCAAAAAAAAAAAAAAAAAAAAAAGGAACGAAAGGAGGAATTAAGGGAGGGACAGACAGAAGGAAGAAGGCACCAAGGGAATGGGGAAAAAAATCAAACTAAGGATTAAACTGAGATACCAGGAATGTATCAGCGTGTGGTTAGGGGTAGGAGGATACATACAGAGATGCCAATGTACACAAGACCTCCTGGTGACTCAAGAGACTGACTACAGAAGCCCAGGAGAGGTCCAGGGAGAAGCCAGCCTCTTTCTCTCCAAGAGCCCTTTGTCCTATTAGATTTCCCCATGTTCTCTGCCAGCTTAAAGAGTAGCCCCTCAGTACCCTGCCAGAGCCTCACTGTGTGACCTAGTCTGAAAACATGGTCTCTGTACATAACTGAGCTAAGCCTATATAACACTGGATAGAACTTCAATCCAGTATCTGGTGCCCATATAAGAAGAGAAAGATCACACACAAAGGGGACACCATGTAACCCAGGAAACACAGAACACGCTCAGACTGTTGTGTCCACATGCCAAAGAATGTCAAGGGTTTCTAGCAACCAGTAGTTGCAAGAGGCAGAGGGATCTTCCTTCCCTGCAGCCGCGGAGGAAGCCTGGACAGAGCCAAGCTTGATTTCTGCCTTCTGGCTCCCAATGATGAAGAATGCACTCATGTTCTTTGAGTCTGTGGTATTATGTCAGCCAAGAAGTTCTACTGCCAGTGCTAAGCTGAAGGCAAATGGCTTGTCCTTGTTTATCATGCCAATGCCTATGACCAAGACAGAGTAGAGGGTTACCAAGAGCTGCTCTTCTTTTTGTTTTTGTTTTTGTTTTGAGACAGGGTTTCTCTGTGTAGCCCTGGCTGTCCTGGAACTCACTCTGTAGACCAGGCTGGCCTCAAACTCAGAAATCTGCCTGCCTCTGCCTCCCAAGTGCTGGGATTAAAGGCGTGCGCCACCACTGCCCGGCTGCTCTTCTCTTTAACACATTTCCTAACTTTATTGTTTGAGTCAGGATTTCTCTGTGAAGCTCTCACTGGCCTAAACTTGATATGAACACCAGGCTGGCCCTGAACTTCTGCCTCTGTTTCCTGTATTGGGATTACAGATGTGCACCACCACGCTAGGCTCATAGATTTTTCTCTCTCTTTTTACAAACACATACCTATCAGGATTGAGACGGGTACCAAGTGTCTGTTGTCGAGCGAAGCTGAGAAGGCTGTATCGGCTGTACCATCCCACATCATACTCTACCACGCTGGCAATGTTTACAGCTCTCTGCCAACAGCAGCTGTGAGCCAGGCACACCTATCAGTTAGCACTCAATGTGTGTCAGAGATGACCAAGGAATTGAAACTTTTGGGAGTTTTTTGGTTTGGTTTTATTTTGTTTTTTTTGTTTTTTTTTTTTTTTTTTTTTCGAGACAGTGTTTCTCTGTATTGCCCTGGCTGTCCTGGAACTCACTTTGTAGACCAGGCTGGCCTCGAACTCGGAACTCAAGAGATCCACCTGCCTCTGCCTCCCGAGTGCTGGGATTAAAGGCGTGCGCCACCACGCCCGGCTTTATTTTGTTTTTTTGAGACACAACCTCATTCTATAGGCCTGGAGCTCACTCTGGAGACCAGGCTGTCCTTGAACTCACAGCAGTCCTTCTGCTTCAGTCTCCTGAATTCTAGCATTACAGGATGAGCCAGCATGAACTTAGAAAAAAAAATTTTTTTTCAAGTTAGGCAACGGTGGCCCATGCCTTTAATCCCAGCATTCAGGAGGCAGAGGCAGGCAGATCTCAGTTCAAGGCCAGCCTGGACTATAGAGTTCTAGGATAGCTGGGGCTATACAGAGAAACCCTGTGTCAAAAAAATTTTTTTGTCTTTGTTTTTCAAGATTAAACTTATGTATATGAGTGTTTGCCTACGTGCATACATGCATGTAAGCACACCATATGTGTGCCTGGTGCCTATGGCAACCATCAGAAGAGGATGTGAACTTCCTGGAACTAGATTATGGATGCTTGTGAGCTACCAAATTGGTGCCAAAAATTGAATTCAGGTCCTCTATAAGTGCAATATTGCCTGTAACTGCTGACCTAGCATAAATGTTTTGATAAGATTTTTCTGAGGACTATTTACTTTTTTGTTCTATATCTAGAAATGTTTACATGTTCCTCTATGAACCATGTGCCTGCAGTGCCAGTAGAGGCCAGCAGAGGGTGTGGGATTTCCTGAAGTTAAAGAATTTGCCAGCCATCATGTGGATGCTGGGGACGGAACCTGAGACCTCTGGAAGAACAGCCAGTGTTCTTAACCACTGGGCCATCTCTCCAGTCCCTACAGCATGAATCTTTAAAAAAGAGGAAATATTTTTATTAGGTATTCAATATTACAAAGAGATATAGGCCCTGACCCTCAGAACTCACTACCTATACGAGAAGACAGACAAGTATATCGGCAGCTATAGGGTGCATGACCAAGGAATGAAGAGTCAAGTAGTAGAGATCAGAGAGCCAGGGACAGACCCTGACCCAGCAAAAGTGCAAAGAATCCAGTCTTTCAGAAGGATTCTTGTCTTACACCAAAATACAAAACAATAAGACAGGTGAGAGCTGGTAAAATGGCTTGGCAGGGAAGGACTCTTGCTACACAAGCTCAACAAACTGAGCTTGCTCCCCGGAACCCAAATGACAAAGCCAGGTGCAGAAGTGCACATCTGTGATCTAGACTGGAGTGCACGCTGTGCAGCAGCAGAAACAAAGGAGACCCTGCCTCAACAAGGTGAAGGCGAGAACCATGGTCCACTGACCTCCATGGATATAGCATGGTGCGTGTGTGTGCATTCACACACACACACACAGGCACACGTGCACAGTAGACAGACAGATTGGAAAATAACCTTAAAAGGCAAGTGAATAAGCCAAGCATGGTCACACATGTCTAATCCACTCTTTCTCAACTTGTGGATCATAACCTCTACAGAGGGCAGAGATCTGATATCTACACTACAATTTATAACAATATCAAAAGTACGGTTATCTAGTAGCAATGAAAATCACTTTATGGTTGGGGGAGGGGGGTCACCACAACAGGAGAAACTGTATTAATGAGTAGCAGCATTAGGAAGGTAGAACCATTGCTTTAATCCCAGCACCCAGGAGGCAAAGGCAAGCAGACCTCTGAGTTCAAGGCCAGCCTGGTCTACAAAGTGAGTTCTAGGCCAGCCAAGGTGACACAGAGAAAGCCTGACCCCGAAAAACAAGCAAAAAGACAATCAACCAAAGCATTTCAGCACTCAGGAGGCTGAGGCAGGAACAGTACCCAGTTCGAGGTCAGCCTGGACTACACGGTAAGACCTGTCTCAAACAAGGGAGGAAAAACCGAACGGTTCTAGGTGGGGAACTGAGGAGTCAGATGCAGGGCAGGCAGCACAGTGAGCGGAGGACGTGGAGAAGTCCGGCTGTGGACCCAGCAAGGATGGACTCTCAGACCTCCCGGGCTGCCTGAGAACACTGAGTAGCCAACAGGTGTTTGAGTAGGGCAATGGGGTATGAAAGAAACACACTTCCCCAGACCCTCAGAGATGCTGCAGAGAGAGAGGAGGGCAGACAGATACGAGAGCTTTTAGAGACAAAGGCTGGGTGGCAGCAGTGGCACTGGAGATAAGGGAACCTCACCTGCCTGGTCCTGCTCCCCGTACCACGTGTTCCAGTTGCCCACAAGCGAGCAGGGATAGTCCTCATCCAGGTGCAGCTTGGGCAGTACAGCCTCCCTGTGGGAGGGGCATAAGAAGGGGCAGGGCTCGCACTGGCCACCAAGGGACCACACGGCCCCAGGGCTGAGCCTGTCTCCTCCCTAAGAAGCAGAGGTGGGAAGATACCCTTAGGGCTTCTAGATCTAGAATCTACATCCCTTGACTGTGTCTGGAGAACAGGCAGAGGATGTTCGAAGGCTTTCTTGGGAAAGAGGGCCCCTACCCCCCTACATCCCAGCAGTGACTGGGATCAATTCAAGACACTCACGTCAGACTGTTGTAGGCATCCAGACATTCGGGCTTCACGTTGTGAACTGCAACACAGGACAGAGAGCAGGAGGTGAGGTGCGTGCAATAATTACGTGTGCGTGTGCGTGTGCGTGTGCGTGTGCGTGTGTGTGTGAAGGGTGTCAGAGTGAGCAGGCCCCAAACAGGGCTAAGGCTCTCAGGACAGCATGGACCATCCTCATCCTCTCATCTCTTTGCCCCAGCCCCACCCACAAAAAGCCTAAGGGTGGAGCTCTCCAGTTTAGCAGCTACTCACACTGGATCTTGTAGAGATTACTAGTCTCCTTCTTGGACAGCAGAGTGGAGTGGGCGTCCTTCCGAGGATCCACCTTGTGGACAAAGAGGGAACGGAACCAGCTTCCTTCACTGTCCTTGGAATAGAAGCTGCAGAACAGAGGAGTTGAGAGGGCCAAGTGGAGGCCCGGGAGCCCCAATAACCCCCATGTGGAGGCCCGGGAGCCCCAATAACCCCCATGCTCCCCTAGCCTCATGACCTACATTTCACAGCAGGAGCTTCCTAAGCAACACACCATTAGTGTGCGCTCCACTACCGCCCCCTTCAGGATCAGCAGCAGCTTACTGTTTAAGCAACTTCCAAGGGTCATAAGGACAAATCGGAGAACAGCACTTGAAAACCAGCCCCTCAAGTGGGGCACCGAAGGGTGTGGCCTTTGCTCTGAATGGACACGGCTGCTGTCCCAGGAGGAGGTAGTAACATGCAGAAAAGCGGCTCCACTCGGCCACCCAGACCTTTGCTCCAGAGCTAGGCTCGCAGTAACTCATTAACGTCAGTAGTGGCCAAGATAAATATCCAGAGGCTGCTCCTGAAGAGTGAGCCTAGGACTTCAATGCTGGAGAGGGGAGGGGAAGAGAGGGGAGCTTCCTGGAGCTTTAATTCCTTCAGTCTCTTCCTACCATTCAAACCCTGCCTGCAGGGCTGTTTCCCATGTGTTGAATAAGCAAAACATAGCAGCCCGCCCAGCTAGGTCTTTTCTTTTTTTATTAATTCTTATTTTTCTTTCGGTATATGGATATTTTACCTGCATATATGTCTGTGCACCACTTCCAGGCCTGGCTCCCAGGAGGCCAGAAGATGATAACAGATGCCCTGGAACTATTGTTACAGACAGATGTGAGCTATCAGGTGGGTGCCAGGAATTAAACCCTGGTTCTCCAGAAAAATAGCCAGTGCTCTTAACTGCTAAGCCAGGTAAGAACACTACCCCAGGAAGATCTTTTTTATAGGTAAAAACTTAAAAAGAGACTTGTTCAGACCCAAGGGAAGTCTCAGTTTCAAGTCAACACCTTTAAATACATTTCCAAAAAAGATGCATTTACCTACTGTGTTTACCTGAATGTATATATGTACACCACATGGGTGCCAGATGAGAACACTGAGCCCCTGAAACTGGAGTTATACATGTCCTCTGCAAAAGCAGCAAGCACCCTTAACCACTGGGCCATCTCTCCAGCCCTCCGGTGCACATTTTTAGGAGTTCAAGTTTCACTTTTCCGGTGATATTCTCCTGCCCTTCTCCCTCCGCTCCCTTGTTTCATTCTGTGGGAACATGCAAAGCCCTAGACCTAAACCAGAGATATAGTTCCATGGAAGAATATTTGCCTACCCAGCATAGCATGCTGGGTTCCATCTCCAGCACTGGGAGGAAAAAATGAAACATACCAAAATCCAAAAGAGTTCTTTCTGTTCAGCTTCTCCCTCCCCACCCCACGCCGGATTCTTCACTAGGGTGATGTGGTGGTTTAAATAGGAATGGCCCCCTAGACTCGTGTGTTTGAATATTCGACCCTAGGAAGTGTTGCTATCAGGTGTGACCTTATGGGAGGAAGTGTCGCCCTGCACGGTCTCCTGCTGCTGCCTATGGATGTAAAGTTATCAGCTCTTTCTCCATGGATACTGCCCTACTTCCCACCAAGAGGATAATGCACTAAACCTCCTGAACTGTACACGAGTCCCAAGGAAATGTTTGCCTTTATAGGAGTTGCCATGAGCAGAACATGATGGCGCACACCTTTAATTCCAGCACTTGGGAGGCGGAGACAGGCAGATCTCTGTGAGTCTGAGGCCAGCCTGGTCTACAGAGCAAGTTCTAAGACAGCCAGGTCTACTCACAGAGAAATCCTGTCTTGAAAAACCAAAAAAGAAAAAAAAAAAAGTTGCCATGGTCATGGTGCCTCTTCACTGCAATGAAACCCTCACTAAGACAGGTGAGGACCTGGTGTGTTCTGTTGTCTCCAGTAACTGGAACAAGACTTACATACAGCATATGTTCAATCTGTGTTTAGGAAATGAACGGGAAAGAGGCACAGATGTAAGACGGATGGATGGAAGGATGGATGAATTGATGGTTGATAGATAGATACTAAAGCCTGAAAGTTAAAGAAAAGGGAAACCTTGACCCAGAATGTGAACTCAGACTCGGGGGCCTTTCCATCCCAGCCACCACAGCAGAAGAACAAAATGACTTGTCAGGGTTGCAGGGACAAACCCAGCTAATGCTTCAGCTTTCACTCCTCTGTAAAACAGGGGTGGAGGATGGGACTATTAGAGGAAAGGCCTAGCGTGGCAGACAGCAGCTAACATCACTACTTCTCACTTCCTAATGGCTCTCCTCCTTCCTATTCCCCATTTCCCCCTCTCCTTAATCTGCTCCTTAACTTTTGTAAAGTATTTTGTTTCCTAGAGTGCTAGGACAGAAGCCAGAGCCTGGCATGTGCCAGACAGGCACTCTACCTCTGACCTACACTCTGTTCTTTAAAGCATTATCTGTGCTGTGTGTGTGTGTGTGTGTGTGTGTGTGTGTGTGTGTGTGTGTGTGTGTGTATGAGCCCATGCAGGTATGTGCACGTGTCTGTGAGAGTGTGTGTGTACGTGTACATGTGTGTATGAGCATCCATTATGTGTTAGAGTGTGTGTATGGTGTGTGCATGCATGTTTGTGTGTCTGCATAAGTGCTAGAAATTGATATTAGCTACCTATTGCTCTCCTCAAGTTTCTGCAACATCATCTCTTGCTAACCCCGAGCTCAATGGGTGGCAAGACAGCTAGCTGGTCAGCAGGCTTGAGGAGCCTTCTGTCCCTTCTGCCAGTGCTTAGTCAGAGGGACACACACCTGGCTTTTCACATGGATGCTGGAGCTCTGAAGCCAAGTTCTCAGCTACATGGCATGAATGTTACAGGCTGAGCCATCGTCCCAACCAGAAAGCATTTTTATAACAGGCCTCTGCTTCAGGGTTCTCAATCCGTGGGTCAGGACCCCTTTGGGAATTGTATGTCAGATATTTATGTTACAATTCCTAACAGTAACAAAATCCCAGTTATGAAGTAGTAATGAAACAATTTTATGGTCGGGGTCACCACAGCATGAGGAACTGTACCAAAGGGATACAGTTTTAGGAAGGTTGGAAACCACTGCTAACTCTATGCCCACAAAGCAAAGTCTGAATATCTCTACTTCTCTACTTGAGATTCTAGCTCCCTTTTAAGTTTGCGGATTTTGGAGCAAGTATCCCTCCTACAGTGCTTCCTGGACTAACACTATCAGCACAGCCTAAGAATTTATTCAAAGCTCTCAGGCTCCATCCCAGACTATGGCGCAAAACCTCTGGGGACGGGTGGACCCAGCAATTTAACTTTTTATTGGGGGTGGAGCTCATTATTCAGCCTAGGCTAGCCTGGAACTCCCTAACACAGGCTGGCTTCACACTGGTGATCCTGCCTGGAAGTTCTAGAATCATGGACATACACCATGCATGGCTACAGTCTGCATTTTAGACTCTCTCTGTGTGTGTGTGTGTGTGTGAGAGAGAGAGAGAGAGAGAGAGAGAGAGAAGGGGAGGGGAGGGGAGAGCGGAAGGAAGGGGGGAGGGGAGGGGAGAGGGGAGAGGAGAGGAGAGGAGGGGAGAGGAGGGGAGAGGAGGGGAGAGGAGGGGAGAGGAAGGGAGAGGAGGGGAGAGGAGGGGGGGAGAGAGAGAGAGAGAGAGAGAGAGAGAGAGAGAGAGAGAGAGAGAGAGAGAGAGATACATTTGCATCTGTGCTCATAAGAAAAAGGTAGCTGGTTCTCCCTCTATTCCTTTGGGACAGAGTCTCTCCTTGACCTAGGGGCTTGTCCTCCTACCCAAGTCAGCATGACAGCCAGCAAGCCCCAGTGATCTTCCTGTCTCTGCCCACTACAGTACTGGGGCTACAGGCACATGAGAGACAACACCCATTGTCACATGCTCGCTGGAATCCAAACCCAGGTCTCATGGTTACACTGTTAACTATGATACCAACTTTCCAATCCTAATCAGTTTTTAAAGCCTATTCAGGCCAGGTTTGGTGAAGCACGCCTATAATAGTTCAAGGTCATCCTCAGACACATAGTGAGTTTGAACTATATGAGACCTTGTCTCAAAAAATCCAAACAAACAAACAAAACCCCACTAACAATGCAGGCATGGTAGGGTATGTATTTAATCCCTACCTTTGTGAGTTTGAGGTTAGCCTGGTTTATATAATGAATTTCAGGACAGCAGGGGCTACATAGAGGAAACCCCATCCCCAAACAAAACAGACACACACTAATGGGGCTAGAGAGACGGCTCAGTTAAGATGGCACTTCCTGCTCTTGCCAAGGACTTGAGTTCTGTCCCAGGCTGGTGGCTCACAACCATCTCCAGCTCCAGGGGCTCTCATCCACCCCTCTGGCCTACTGTCTACACGCACATACACAAATCCACTCAGATACACACCTACACACATAATTAAAGATGGAAATAGGCTGGTCTTGGTGGCACACACCTTGAATCCCAACAGTCAGGAAGCAGAGGCTGATAGAACTTTGTGTGGTCTGTGAGAGAGTTCCAGGCTAGCTAGAGTTAGACTCTGTATCTACTAAGGGCTGGACCATCTGTAATGGGATCCGATGCCCTCTTCTGGTGTGTTTGTAAACATCTACAGTATATATATACATACTAAATCTTTAAAAACACACACACACAAACCAAGGGCTGGAGATGGCTCAGTGGCTAATAGTAATTACTGCTATTGGAGTAGACCTGAGTTTGGTTCCTAGTACCCACCAGGCATCTCACTTCTATAATTCCAGTTTCAAGAGATCTGACCTTTGCTGGCTTCTGCATAAACACTTCACATAAACTCATGCAAAACAACACATAAATAAAGCAAGTCTTTTTTTAATCTTAAAAACAAAAAACAGGGCTGGAGAGATGGCTCAGCGATTAAGAACACCAACTGCTCTTCTGAAGGTCATGAGTTCAAATCCCAGCAACCACATGGTGGTTCAACAAACATCTGTATTGAGAAATGACACCCTCTTCTGATGTCTGAAGACAGCTACAGTGTACTTACATATAATAAATAAATAAATATTTTAAACAAACAAACAAAAAAAGCCTAACCAAATAAGTAGCAGAGGCTAGGAATGATAGCAGGGAATAGAGGGCTGGGAAAGCATTTCCACCTCAACTTTCATTTTAAACAGCTCTGCCTTTTTCCACAGCTATAGAGCAAGTCACAGACTATGCAGACCATCACCCTCCCATCCCTCACGAGAACTAACACAATGCCTCTGAGACACAGCTCAGTAATCATATAACCTAGCCTGGAGCATTTCCATCTCCTTAGGCAGGTATTGTAGATGTCACACTCCTATCGACATTGGCACTCCAGTCCGATGCCTCTCCAAGTGTCATGGCTCGAGAACCTCAGAACTTTCCAGACTGGGAAGCTCAGCTCTCTGTAGGTCCTAAAACATCTCGATTTAAACTGGCTGGCTTTAGAAAGGGGCCACATTTCTGCTTGTCATGAGAGAGGTGTTCTCAGCTATAAGAACTAATGTTTGAGGCTGAAGATATACAGCTCAGTGGTAAAATACTTGCCTAGCATGCATGAGGTCCTGTGTTTGACCCCTACAAGAGGAAACATAAACACACAACAAGCAAACCCAGCAAAGCTCACTTTAGTTTTGTTAACAAGATTAGTGCAGGAGCAACAAGAATTTCTTATTTGTTTCTTTCAAAAGAGTCTTGCTGGGACTGAAGAGATAGATGGCTTAGAGGTTAAGAGCACTGACTGCCCTACCAGAGGACCTGAGTTCAATTCCCAGCAACCACATGGTGGCTCACAACCATCTGTAATAGGATCTGATGCCCTCTTCTGGTGTGTCTGAAGACAGCTACAGTGTACTCACATACATAAAAGAAATAAGCTGGGTGTTGGTAGCACATGCCTTTAGTCCCAGCACTTGGGAGGCAGAGGCAGGTGGATTTCTGAGTTCGAGGCCAGCCTAGTCTACAGAGTGAGTTCCAGGACAGCCAGGGCTACACAGAGAAACCCTGTCTCGAAAAAAAACCAAAAAAAAATAAAAAATAAATAAATAAAAGAAATAATTCCAAAAAAAAAAAAAAAAAAAAGTCATGCTATATATCCCAGGCTAGCTTCTAACTCATGATTCCCCTGCCTCTGTCTACCAGTGATAGGAACACAAGGCATTAAGCCTGGCTAATAGCATTGTTTATTGAGCAGCTACTATGTAATAAAAGCTAATCCTCACAGTACTTTTTTTTTTTTTTAAAGATTTATTTATTAATATATGTAAGTACACTGTAGCTGTCTTCAGACACTCCAGAAGAGGATCTTGTTGTGGATGGTTGTGAGCCACCATGTGGTTGCTGGGATTTGAACTCTGGACCTTCGGGAGAGCAGTCGGGTGCTCTTACCCACTGAGCCATCTCTCCAGCCCAGTACATTTTTTAAAATGGATGAATTCTTTGAGAATTTTGTACAATGTGCTTTAATCATATTCACCTCTCCTGTCACAGTACATTTTTTTAAAACAATGAGGGGGCAGCCAGATGGCTCCTGGTGTTAAGGGTCTACCATGAGGTCTCTTTACCGATGGCCCCAGGAGTGACTCCAGAAAGGCAAAGAGCAGGCTGAGGGTCAGGAAAAAGGGGTGGTCTCAAGTCTCGGGTACGACCAGAGCATTAGACCACGAAAGACAGACACTATGGGCAAGTCACTGACAAGGGCTTGATCAGTGTCCAGCCCCTTCACAGCAATCCTGGGGAAAGTGCATAGCAGGGCTCACCATGCCCATTTTACAGAAGGAAACCGAGACTCACCATCAACTAGCCAGGATTGCCAAGTCAGAAGCAGCTCGCCTCTGAGTGCCTGCCACATAAGAGCTACCACCAACTCTCCGCTCCTTTCTCTGCCTCACTGTCTTCATGTGCGAAATGGGTATCATAAAAGATGATCTTGTGGGCTGGACGCCTGGCTCAGTGGTTAAGAGGAGGACCTGAGTTTGGTTCCCAGCGCCCCCATCAGTAGAGCAGCTCCAGTTCCAGGGGATTCCACTCCATCTTCTGGCCTGAGTGGGCACCTGCACCCATGTGCACATTCTCATTCTCTCTCCCCTCTACACACACATAAGTAAAAGTAAAATCCTGCTGGGCGTGGTGGCGCACGCCTTTAATCCCAGCACTCGGGAAGCAGAGGCAGGTGGATTTCTGAGTTCGAGGCCAACCTGGTCTACAGAGTGAGTTCTAGGACAGCCAGGGCTATACAGAGAAACCCTGTCTCAAAACAACCAAACAAACAAACAATAAATGAAGAAATAAAGGAAAAACAGATGATCTTGGGCCAGTGTAAAGGCACTGGCTGCCAAGTCTAACAACCTGAGTTAGATACCTGGGAGCCACAAGGTGACTTCCACACATGTGCCATAGGACCGACCATATGACATGTACATGTACATACACACACACAAATACAAGTGTTCATTTGCATATGCACACAAAGTAGTTTTTAAATTATGTTATGTGTTGGTTTTTGCCTGCATGGGCATCACTTGCACACCTGGACCAGGCCGGAAGAAGGCCTGGAAGTAGAGTAACAGGCAGCTGTGAACCAGTGCATGCGTGAGTGCACATGCGCTGGGAATCAACCTCTGTACTCTTAAAGAGCCAGTGCTCAGAAGTGTGAGCCATGTCTCTAGTCCTCAGAATAACTTTTGTTTGTTTGACTTTCTATGTAGTCCTAACTGTCTTGGAGCTGGGTATGTAGAACTATGAGGGCTTCCAACCCAGAGATCCTCCTGCCTCTGCCTTTTAAGTACTGGAATTAAAGGTGCATGCTGCCACACCTGGCCCAAAATAATTTTTTTTTCCTTTTGGTTTTTGAGACAGGGTCTCTCTGTGTAGCCCTGGCTGTCCTGGAACTCACTTTGTAGACCAGACTGGCCTTGAACTCCAAGATCTGATTGCCTTGAGTGCTTGAATTGAAGTCATGCACCACCTCTAGGCTTAAAATATTTTTTTAAATGTTATAAAAGATTATTTTTCTGGATATCCTTTCTCACAATGACAGAAATTGTTTGAGGCATAAGCATGGTCTCTTTAATCCAATGAGGGCTGGAGATGTCATTGTTTACTTGGTGGAGAGAGCACTACATTAGCCTAGCATACCTAAACTCCTGAGTTCTCTTCCTAGCAATAGAAAACAAGGCTATCAGACACATCCTATTTTCTCCTCCTACCCAAGGTCATCCCTCCAGAAAAGGCTGAGTTTACAAGGTACACTCTAGGCTTTTTTCCCATTGTCGGCTTCTCTCTCATTACCCAGCACGGAAGTGAAGGGCACGCGTCCCAACTCTTCTATCCGTGCTTTCCTAATGTGCACAGCGATCTAACGGAACTCCATGGCCACATTCTTGGGCTGGGGCAGGAGTAACGCAGGTCCCTTTCCACAGGTGTGAGGGCAGGTGTTCCACTTCTTTAGCTAATGCTTTTTGCACAAACCCTGTCCTAAAACTTGTGAGGGTGTGGGGCTGGGGAAACAGGAGAGCAGGGTCAGAAGTGCTCCGGGTGATAGGTGCAGAGATGGGGGTAGCACCGGGCGTGGCATCGAGGAGGGAGGAGCAGCCCAGAGCCAGTCAGGGGAAGGAAGCCAAGCTCTCCAAAGCCAGAATTGAGCCTCTCTCCTAGGAGGCCACCAGCCGTGGTACAAAGTGCAGAGTGCATCGTAAGACCTGGGTCCTAACATCCAGAGCTGCCTCCACATGGCACGGACGCTGACCTTGAACAGCTCCCACCCCACTCTGTTGACCCACCTGTACAAAGCAGGGTGCGGAATCACTTTGGGAATTCCCACCGTACCCCCAGTCCTCCTCTCCTTCCAAAACTTTCTGCTGGCTCAGAAGACCCCAGCGCGTGCTAAACCACAAAGGCCAGGCAAAAGGCTGCCAATATCCTCTGCCTTCGTCCGGGATCCAGGGCTCAAAACCTGTCCCTCCCACTCACCTCATTTTTTATTCTCAGCCCAGATCCAGGTCCCAAACAGGACAAAGAACCTGCCCAGCTAGGCATGGTAGTGCACACCCTCACTATCTGGGAGGCAGAGGCAAGAAGATTCCGAGGTCGAATCACATGTAGTACGAACCTGTTTAAAAACCAAAACCATCCCCATACCTTTTCACCTTCCCCATTCTTTCTCAGCCTCAGGCCTACATCCTGGTAGCTCTCTGCCTCTAACCCCTCAATTCCAAATCCGAGAGTCTGTTTTTCATTCCAGCCCCCTCCCCTGCTCCTGTTCCGGGCACGCAGTCAGCCCCGTCGGCCTCTCACCGCACAGCACCCGCAGCCGCGAGGTCCCCAGCACGGGGTCTCGGCTTCGTGAATAGCCGCCGTGCCGCTGCAGAGATGATGCACAACCGCGGAGCCATGTTGGACCGGAGCAGGTTGGAGGAAAGCCACGCCTCAGCCCAGTGGCTGGGGGCAGGACTAGAGAAAACCACGCCCTCCCCTCGCCAGCTTCCCTTTCAAACACAAGCAGGTGGGAGTCCCCCAACTCTACAGTTGCACAGTCCATACCCACACCTCCGAGCTCTTGAAACTCTGCAGCTAACTAGTTCTGTTCTCTTCAACGACCTTTTCCCCTCTGTACCTGGGAATTCATCTCGATAATCGCAGGGTTGTATGTCCTGGACATTCTGAGGATAAACTAAAGACAGTCTTTATACCCCTAAAATTGTTCACAAACTATGTGAGTTCCCTTCCTCCTTGGGTGCTGGAGGTGGAGCCCAGGACCTCACACATGGCTTGGCAAATGTTCTGTCTACATCTTGTGTTCTTCTGTGTCAAGGCATCAACAGACAATATTTGTCTATTCAAAAGAACAAAATCTATAACAATTTTTAAAAGAGAGAGAGAGAGAGAGCCTGGGGGGGGTCCAGAAGCCTCAAATATCCTGGAACTGGAGTTTAAAGGAGATTTTGAGGCACTCTAATGGGTACTGGGATCCAAACTCAGGTCTCCTCCAAGAGCTTTTAAAGGCAGAACTGTCTCTTTAACCATTTAAAACAGATGGACAAGACTCTGAGCAAGCAGGATGCTCTTTCTCCAAAGCCCGAGTGTGATGGTGCACTTAAGAGGCTGAGACGAACTGGGCAGTGGTGGCGCATGCCTTTAATACCAGCACTCGGGAGACAGGCGGATTTCTGAGTTCGAGGCCAGCCTGGTCTACAAAGTGGGTTCCAGGACAGCCAGGGCTATACAGAGAAACCCTGTCTCGAAAAACAAAATAAAACAAAACAAAACAACAACAAAAAGAGACTACGGAATTAAAACAACAAACAAAAAACATTTTCTCTTCACTGTCTATTCACCTGGAGGCTCTATATTTGCTTTCTCAGCCCACACAGAGATGGATCCCTTCTGATCCCCTGGGGGACACAGGGACAGAGACACACCAACGGGGGAGTGGGGTGGGGGAGGATGCCAAGCCACCGACTGTAATTCGGTGCAGGGGATTTACAGCCGGTATAACTAACTTCCGGAGTGCTTCAAACTGTGAGTCTGGCAAGTTAGGTCTCATCTAAGATCTTGAGACAGCAAAGGTTGGCTGAACAAGTCCTATCTGTACTTCTTGGCAGCCAAGGCCTGGTGGAGCAGACAAATCACTCCAATCACTGCTGACTGAAACCTCCAAGGCAGAGATGTTAGCCATGCCCCGCCCCCTCCATCAGCTAGGCTACTGGCAAGTGAGCCCCAAGGATCTCCTTGTCTATGCTTCCCCAACATTGGGATTACAAGCAACCTCTCCTGCTGTGGTGCTGGGAATCGAACTAAGGTCTTTGGGCTTATACTAACGTGACCCAGTCCGTGGGTCAGACAACAGGGTGAGAGAGAGAGAGAGAGAGAGAGAGAGGGAGAGAGAGAGAGAGAGAGAGAGAGAGAGAGAGAGAGAGAGAGAGAGAGAGAACTGAGGGGGCAAGAGATGTGAAGAATGGAGTGGAGACAAGACAGCCTGTCTGATCAAGTCTCCAGTCTCCAGTCTCATTTATTGTAAGGCAGCTATGGGTATATATAAGCACAAGCTGGGGTGGGGTGCAGCTGGAGACACTTAACCACAAGTCCAGGATGTATAGGAGAAAAACAAGATGTTATCAGAGTGTGTTCAGCTGTGGTGGGCTTCTTGTAAAACCAGCCTGCTAGGAAAACCAGTCTCTTGTCAGGGTGGACAAGCACCACCTGTAGGTAAACAGCCCAAGATGGCTGCAGAGATGGTAGCCGCTTTCTGCTAGGAGTCGGCTTCCAACACTAACTGAGCTATCCTCAACCCAGCCATTTAAATTTCAACTATGTGGGAGTTTGGATGGGAACGACCATCTTAGGCTCACATATGTTTGAATATTTGGTGTCCAGCTGGTGGAGCTATCTGGGAAGGACTAGAAGCGTGGCCTTGGTTGAAGAGCTATGTCATTATGTGCAGGTTTTGAGGTTTCAAACACCCACAGCCATTTCTATCACCTCTCCTGTGGATCAAGATGTGATCTCTCAGTTACTGCTCCAGCACTGCGCCTGTCTTATCTGCTGCCATGCCTCCTGCTATCATGGTCATGAACTCTAAGCCTCTGGAACATATGTAAGCCCACAACAAACTCTACAAATATTGCCTTAATCATGGGTTTTATCACAGCAATAGAAAAGCACCTGAGATAAACTGTGATTCTTTTTCCCCCTTTTTTATTTAATTTTGTGTGTATGTGTGCATGCAGGAATGTATGTATGTGTACCACATCTATGTAGTGCCCAAGGAGGTGAGAAGAGGCACCATGTAGTCTGGAAGTTACAGATGGTTGTGAGCCAGGATGAGGGCGCTGGAAACCAAACGCAGGTCCTCTGCAAGAGCAGCCAATGCACTTAATGCTGACCCATCTCTCCAGCCCTTCCTTTGAGTTTTTGTTTTGTTTTGTTTTGTTTTGTTTGTTTTTGTTTTTGGCTTTTTCCAGACAGGGTTTCTCTGTATAGCCCTGGCTGCCCTCGAACTCACTCTGTAGACCAGGCTGGCCTCAAACTCAGAAATACCCCTGCCTCTGCCTCCCAAATGCTGGGACTAAAGGCGTGCGCCACCACTGCCCAGCAAATGTGTAGCCCAGGCTGGCTTCGAACTCGTGATCCTCCTGCCTCTGCCTCTGCCTCTGCCTCTGCCTCTGCCTCTGCCTCTGCCTCTGCCTCTGCCTCTGCCTCTGCCTCTGCCTCTGCCTCTGCCTCTGCCTCTGCCTCTGCCTCTGCTGCCCTTTGAGTTTTCTTAAGATGCTACTATGAACACACATTATTTTGTATGATTTATTTACAAAGGAAACTGTGTATCAACATGATAAACAGAACCAGAATCAGTTGTCCCAGCAGGTGGAAACATGGAAATAAATGCAGTGTTGAGGACTGTAGCCCAGTCAGCAGGCTGCCAGCCTGTAGCTCCTGCTCTGTGAGAGCAAAGTGGAGCACACAAAGGGTAACAGAGACACTACAGGACGTTAGAAGTCAGTGTGGCCGGGCATGGTGGCACACGCCTTTAATCCCAGCACTTGGGAGGCAGAGGCAGGCAGATTTCTGAGTTCGAGGCCAGCCTGGTCTACAAAGTGAGTTCCAGGACAGCCAGAGCTATACAGAGAAACCCTGTCTCGAAAAACCAAAAAAAAAAAAAAAAAAAAAAGAGCTCTGACTGTACTTCTGAAGGTCTTGCTTGAGTTCAAATCCCAGCAACCACGTGGTGGTTCACAACCATATGGATGAGATCAGACACTCTCTTCTGGTGTGTCTGAAGACAGCTACAGTATACTTTCATATAATAAATCTTTTTTTTTAAAGAATCAAGAGTCTGGGGCTGGAGAGATGGCTCAGGGGTTAAGAGCACTGACTGCTCTTTCAAAGGTCCTGAGTTCAATTCCCAGCAACCACATGGTGGCTCACAACCATTTGTAATGAGATCTGATGCTCTCTTCTGGTGTATCTGAAGACAGCTACAGTGTACTTATATACATAAAAGGAATCTCTTTAAAAAAGAAAAGAAAAAAATAATCAAGAGGCTGAGCAGGGCGGTGGTAGAGCCTGCCTTTAATCTCAGCACTTGGGAGGCACAGGCAGGAGTATTTCTGTGAGTTCAAGACCAGCCTGATCTACAGAACAAGTTCCAGGACAACCAGGACTACACACAGAAACCTTGTCTCTTGAAAAAAAAAAAGAGTCAAGAGACTGAAGAGATTGTTCAGCTCTTGAAGAGGACCTAGGGCCAGTTTCCAGCACCCACATCTAGCTCCTTACAGTCGCTATCACTACAGTTCCAGGGGATTTGACCTCTTCTGACCTTCATGAACACTTGCACACATGTAACACACTAAACTCATGAAGGTACACACACATACAAATAAATAATAAAAATCTCTCCTCTCTCTGTATCTCTGTCTCTATGTCTCTTTGTCTCTGTCTTTATCTCTCTGTGTCTCTCTGTCTGTCTATCTGTGTGTGTGTGTGTGCACACGTGCACATGTGTGTTTCTCCTCTCTCTCCCCTTCTCCCCCCCCACATGCTCATGGCCAGCTTCTACTCCTCTACTCCCTCCCTCTCTGCCTTTCTCTGCCTCTACTACCCACTTAACTTCCCTCCCCATGCCCTGAATAAACTCTATTCTATACTAAAAAAAACAAAAAACAAAAAAACAAAAAAACAAGAAAAAAGTCTGTACATATTCAACACACAAAACAACCAAAGGGGGCTGGTGAGATGGCTCAGAGTGTAAGAGCACTGACTGCTCTTCCAAAGGTCCTGAGTTCAAATCCCAGCAACCACATGGTGGCTCACAACCATCTGAATGAAACATGACACTCTCTTCTGGTGTGTCTAAAGACAGGTACAGTGTACTTACATATAATAATAAATAAATCTTTAAAAAAAAAAACCAAAAGGTAGAGGTACCAGCAGCATTGGCATTGTCTTACTACAAGGGATTGTTTTTCAACAACAACAAAAATGAAATGTGTTGTTTTTTTGTTTTTTTTTTGTTTTGTTTTGGTTTGGTTTGGTTTGGTTTTTGGTTTTTCAGGACAGTTTCTCTGTATAGCCTTGGTCACCCACCGCCCAGCCGAAATGTGTTGTTTTGGTGAGTTTTATAGCATCTTTTGACCATAGAACCAACAGATTCTCTTGAGAATCAAACCACAAGAGTGCCAGTACCATGAGATGACCACCAAGAGCAGCAGCAGCAGCAGTGGAGTACAGGCATCTGGAGCCTAGAGGATGACCACAAGAATACAATGCATGGACAGGAGGTGCTGGCCTATGATAACAACCTCACCAAACCCCAGAGTTGCATTTTATTTAGTTTATTTTTGTTTTATGTGACAAGATCTCACTCTGTATCACTAGCTGGACTTGAACTGGCTTGGAACTCACTCTGTAGCCCAGGCTGGCCTTGGACTCACAGTAATTCTCTTGCCTCCTGTTCCAAAGTACTGATATTAAATCATGAGCCACTATACTTGGCATGAAGCTTGGGGTTTCTGAATGCCTCAGTCTTTTGCTGAGGTGGGAGAGGAGAAGGGAGGGAGGAAGGGGAAAAGAATGAAAGGTGACCTGCAGCTTTTCTTGTTGATCTTTGCCTTCCTCTCCTCTCCTCTCCTCTCCTCTCCTCTCCTCTCCTCTCCTCTCCTCTCCTCTCCTCTCCTCTCCTCTCCTCTCCTCTCCCGCCCTCCCCTCTCCTCCCCTCCCCTCTCCTCTCCTTCTTCCTTCCTTTTTCCCCTCTCCAGACAGGTTTTCTCAATGTAGCCCTGGCTGTCCTGGAACTCACATTGTAGACCAGGCTGACCTCAAACTCAGGGATGCCTAAAAGGTTGCACTCAGGATGTTGGCTCAGGCTGTGGTCACCTGAAGAACAAACTAAGGATGGAGAGCACCCATCCACAGCAGGTCATAATTTAATTTCATATCAGGGGCCCTCAGTTCTTGCTCTAGATGGCTGTTTGGGTATTTCCTCATAGATACTGGTTTTCTCCAGACTAAGAAGAGATCAAAGAGTGAGTAAGCTGATATAGTCAAGGACTTAGAAATAGGTTGCACTCAGTCATTCCTGCACATCCGATTGGTTACACCTTAAGCCTGATCAGTGTGGGAGTGGACGTTACAAGAGTGGGAATGCCAGCTGGGCCTGTGTCTTAGGGTTTTACTGCTGTGAACAGACACTATGACCAAAGCAACTCTTATAAGGACAACATTTAATTGGGGCTGGCTTACAGATTCAGAGGTTCAGTCCATTATCATCAAGCTAGGAGCATGGCAGCATCCAGGCAGGCATGGTGCAGGAGGAGCTGAGAGTTCTACATCTTGTTCTGAAAACAAACAGGAGAAGACTGGCTCCCAGGCAGCTAGATGAGGGTCTTAAAGCCCATGCCCACAGTGACACACGTACTCCAACAAGGCCTCACTTCCTAATGGTGCTATGCCCTAGGCCAAGCATATACAAACCATCCCAGCCTGTAATCCCAGCTGTGAGGTGGCTGAGTTGGGAGGATCTTGAGTGCACAGGATCTCTGGGCAGCAGAGTGAGTTTGAGGCTGGCTTGCATAATTTAGTGAGACCATGTCTCAAACTAAAAAAGTTAAAAGAGGGTGGAGGATATGAAAGATCCTGACAGAATGTAAAAGGTCACAGAAGCCCTGAAATTGGCAATATAGATGTCACTGTTAGCAGAACTAGCTTCACTGATTTAGAAAAATAGAGGCGCACAATGCTCTGGCCACTCCTTGAACCTGTGTGTCTGCCAATGTTTTGACCGTTCCTTGAACCCATGTGTGTGCCCACTGATGAAGCCCATTGCCAGGTGTTGTGATATTGGTTGCTGGGGAACAGTCAGAAAATCTCCCCAGCAACCACAGCCCGGCCAATCTGGAGTTGCTACACCTGCACCAGACTCTTTCCTTGTACCCCTCCCATACCCATTTCTTGAGAATAGACATTGTTTAGATCTGGAAATCCCCTACTCCCCCCTTCTCCTTTCTCCCCTGAGGGTCTATAAAAACTGGGACCCCTTTCCTCTCGAGGTCGACTCCTCTACCCCTGCGTGGGATATGAGTCGTCCCCAGAGCTCTGGCTTTCCCCGAATAAAGCCTCATGTGGTTTACAACAAGCTCGGTCTATCGTGAGTTCTTGGGTGTCCACTATTGTCCTGAGGCCTGAGCGAGGGGCTCCTCTCAGAGTCTTTCAGATACAGCTCATCGGTTGAACACTCACCGAGGAATTCACAGACCCTAGGTTCAATTCCTAGCACCAAGTATGTGAATGCAAATATCCAAAAAGGCCAAGGGCATATTGGAAGCTGGCTACTACAATTGGATCTCGAATGAGGTCCAGCTTGGTGATTTAGATCAGACTCAGTTTCTCAAGCTCAGCCTAAAGGCAGAGCCCAGAGCAACAGGAAAGCTAAGCAAGAGCTTTACCCCAGTCTCCTCAATGTACGTTCTACAAGCAAGCCTCCTCAGGACCTCAAATTCCTCCTGTCTCATGCCTTCTCCATCTACCTTCCCATCATCCCCTGCTCTCTGAGGTCCCTTTCTGCCCAACCCCAAATCTGAGCTCGCTAGCTCGCTCTCTCTCTCTCTCTCTCTCTCCTGTTTTCCCAACCATCCCCCCCCCATGCAGGGAACAGTCTCAGCCTCCCTCCCTCTCTCCCTCTTCCTCTCCCTCCCTCCCTCCCTTTTCCCCTTCTTCTCTTCATTTCTTTCCAAAACCACCCTCTTAGAATCCACCTTCATAACTCTTTGCCAAGGCCTGCTGTCCACTCGTGGAATGAAATGAGAGGAACCGAGGACAGAGACAGATGAGTTGCACTGGGCAGAGAGAAGTAGGCAGGTTCCTAAGTGTAAAATATGGACAAACCTGCCACCATCCATTCCCTGGGACAAATAGATCATCACTGAATAGGCTGCAGAAGAGCAAAGAGACAAATTACGCAGCTGTGGCTCTGTCACCTGCTCCTTATTGATGGGTTTTTATGCTCAGGCCCAACTGCTCTCAGGGAATTGTACTCCCCAGCTCTCATGGGACCTCAAACAGGAGGGACAGTGACTCAAAAGCTTTTGTCTCTGCTGGGGCATGAGCTACAAGACCAAGTTCCAATCCTTTGGTCCTAGACACCATATGCAAATATGAATGGTGCTACTTTAACATAGTATTTACATAAGCATATTAATCAAATACATTTTTATGCAAGTAAAGAAATAATACAAACACTCCCCCAAACTTATCTCAAGCATTGAACAATTTCAAAGTTACTGGTATGGAATGACTTACAACTGTGCTTACAAAACATTGCCACAAGGTGGCACCACTCACTTTAGCTTAGAAACGCATGCTAGCATCTTGTCTCTGAGGGAGCCTGTTGCTGTAGTTTGGACTCTAGCAACTGCTTTTTGTGACTACTGAGATGTCTTGTGGCTATTCACTTAGTATTAACTACTATAGCATCATATGAGCGTGAGCAGAGTAGGTATCGAATATGATAAAGCAAACTAAATAAAGTTTGAACAACCCACGTGATCCCTGGACAGAGATATAGTTGCAAAGGCACACAGCACCATCACAGGCAACAAAGTAGCAAGATGGCGGTGTAGTTTTAAGAGTGAAGGGGAAAAAAAAAAAAAAAAAGCCGGGCGTGGTGGCACACGCCTTTAATCCCAGCACTCGGGAGGCAGAGGCTGGCGGATTTTCTGAGTTTGAGGCCAGCCTGGTCTACAAAGTGAGTTCCAGGACAGCCAGGGCTATACAGAGACACCCTGTCTCGAAAAAAAACCAAAAAAAAAAAAAAAAAAAAGAGTGATGGGAGTGCAGTTTACTTTGCCTTTGCATCTATTTTTATGGAGGGAAACAGGCCTTGGGATGCAAAGGTTTAAATTGTGACGTTTAAGGAAGCATCCTTGTTAGAATATGATTTCCCCAAACCTCCCCAGCTATCCTGGCATAATAATGGCTCCTAGAGAGAGCTCAGTCATACTGGCTGATACATCCCTACAGAAGGTCCTGTCTCAAGGAGGGAAAACCATGTAGAGATCTTCCTCCTCCAGCTCATTCATTCCTCACCAGCCTCCAGGGACTTTTCTACTCCATGGTCTGTAGATCTGCTCCAGAAGTTTTGACATTATAAAGAAGAAAATTTTAGGTGTTTGGACCTTCAAGTGAAGACTCAACATATTATCTAAGAGTAATCACAGGGAGTTTCGAAGAGAGAAGCTAGAGGCATTTGAGTTTCCTCCCTAAGGTGGGTCAAAGCTTGCTCCTTGGGAGTGAGCATACATATATAGCTCCTGAAGCCAGAATTGCCTTTCTACGGAGCAACCAGCTGTCTGGAATTGCTTTGTTCTAAGGCAAGTAGGCGTCTACAGGAGACAGGAATGAGTGACCTCTGCAGGAAGGGATGGTGGAATGTGCCTGACTACTTCTACAGCCCACTGGTGTTTGACATGGAAGAGGACCAGGAAGACTACATATTTGGCCCTGATGATGAATACCTTCACACCCTGGAGGTCCACAGCAACACCCTCATCCAGCTGGAGAGATGGTTAAGATATGCCTCTCTTAACCCCAGTACCATGAAATGTGGCCTTACTTGGAAATAGCATTTCTTTTTTTTTTTTTAAAGATTTATTTATTTATTATATGTAAGTACATTGTAGCTGTCTTCAGACACTCCAGAAGAGGGAGTCAGATCTCGTTATGGATGGTTGTGAGCCACCATGTGGTTGCTGGGATTTGAACTCTGGGCCTTCGGAAGAGCAGTCGGGTGCTCTTACCCACTGAGCCATCTCACCAGCCTGGAAATAGCATTTCTTATTGTTTTTTAAATGTTTAATCTCTCTCTCTCTCTCTCTCTCTCTCTCTCTCTCTCTCTCTCTCTCTCTCTCTGTGTGTGTGTGTGTGAGATGTGTGGACATGGGTGTGCCGTGGCATGCAGTTGGAGGTCGGTGGACAACTGTCAGAAGTCAGTTGAATCACTTGTCTCCTTCCACCATAGGCTCTGGAGTTCAAGCTCAGGTTCTTCGGTTCTCCATGTCAAGCACCTTTGCTTCCTGAGGCGTCAACCTTGCCTGTTTTGTTTGTTTGCTTGTTTGGGTTTTGTTGTTGTTTGTAAGACAGCGCTTCTCTGTGTGTCCCTGGCTGTCCTGGAACTCACAGAGATTCTCCTGCTTCTGCCTCCCGAGTGCTGGGATTAAAGCGGTGCAGCCCCACCACCTGGCTTGGTTTGGGTTTTCTTGGGGAACGGTCTTTGCCATGTAACCCAGATGGGCTGAAACTCATAATCCTCCAGCCTCAGCCCCCTGAGTGCCATGATTATAGGTATGTAGTATCATGATTGGCTACTGAATCTAGGATCTTCTCCATCCCTACCCCCACCATAGGAACTCACTCTGTAGACTGAGCTGGCCTCAAACTCACAGAGATCTGCCTGCCGCTGCATGCACACACCCCCAGCCCCCACCACCACCAGGTAGTGAATTTAGGGTCCTAACAGGGCTAATCAAATTATTCAGAAGCTGATCCAGAATATTTGACCCAGTTTTGAGGCCAGCCTGCCTAGGTTACATGGTGAGTTCCAAAGCAGACTTGGCTACAGAGTGAATCCGATCTCTAAGAAATACAAAGATTGTGGAGCGGGGGATGCGGAGTGGGAGCTGGTAGAGAGCTGGCTCACAGTTTATGAGTTTAAGAGTTTATGCTGCTCCAGGAGATCTCACACCACTGGCTCCCACAGGCTGACTTGCACAAGACACAGACACATTCACTTATTAAAAGTTTTTTTTAAACATAAACAAAACTGAGGTTATTAAAATGGGCCCTGTGTGACTTGAATGGAAATGGCCCCCATAGGATCCTGTGTTTGAATACTTGGTCCCAGTTGGTAGAACTGTTGAGGAGGAATGAGGAGTTGTGGTCTTGCCAGGTAGTAGTGATACACACCTTTAATCCCAGCACTCGGGAGGCAGAAACACAAGGATCTCTTTGAGTTCAAGGCCAGCCTGGTCTACAGAGACAGTTCCAGGACATCGAGGGTTTCAAAGAAAGACCACTTGGGTTTCAGACTCAGGACAAACAGCTATGGTGCCTATTTAACATATAAAAGTGGACCTAGCCTCCAGGTACTCCCAGTATCCCTCAGTCCCTACCTGTGGCAAGATATAGCATACACGCCACGCCCTCTGCTCTGAACTTTCCAGCCCAGGAACTAGCCTTCTCCCCCAGAGGTTCTTCCCTATATAATGCAGACATCTCTACTCTCTCTGCAATCCATCCCCACCCCCAAGGCAATATCCCTGGCCCTGTTTGGGATCAATGAAACTGCCTAAGAGCTGCCCTCAATAAATCTGCCTTTATACTCTTAATTTGGCTTGAATTGGCTTATTTCCTCAGTGGAGAAAGCCAAGCAAGACCCTGTCTTGGTTGGGGGTGGGGGAAGTCTTGGAAGAGGTATGCCCCTAGGGGTGAGCTTTGAGATGTCAAAAGACTTGAGGTGGGGCTGGAGAGATGGCTCAGTGGTTAAGGGCACTGCTCTTCCAAAGGTCCTGAGTTCAATTCTCAGAAACAACTACATGGTGGCTCACGGTCATCTGTAAAGGGATCTGATGCCTTCTTCTGGCATATCTGGAAACAGCTACAGTGTACTCATATGAATAAAATAAATCTTCTTTTTTTAAAAAAAGAAACCACATTTAAAAAAAAAAAGCCGAGGCATTCTCGGGGTGCATCTCTCTGCTCAAGGATTGAGCTCTCAGCTATTACTGCTACCATGCTCTTCCAGTGTTGACTCTACCCCACGGAAACAGCCCAATGAAATGCTTTCTGTTTTATAAGTTGCCTTGGTCATGGTATTTTTTCACAGCGGTAGGCGGTTTAATAAAAAGGGGGAATCAAAATCTGACTAGTGCTAGGGAAAACGTTGTGAAGAAACCTGAGCAGAGGCTTTACAAAGAAAGGAGACCTGCTGCCACAAGCCTGCCTAGGGCTACCGGAAGCTGGAAAGATGGGGGAGGATCCTTCCCTTTGTAGGAGACAGAGGAAAAAGCAGTCTCAATTGGCACCTTGGTCTCAGACTCACAGACTCTAGAGCTGTAAGACAAGGAGATGCCTTCCTTTCTCGTGTGTGTGTGTGTGTGTGTGTGTGTGTGTGTGTGTGTGTGTGTGTGTGTGTGTGTGTGTGTGTGTGTGTGTGTCCCCTTCTAGCTTGGCTGGAGCAGGTTCTCTATAGTGGGAATTCTGGAATTTTAGTTTTTTTAAAACACAGAAATATTTTAAGAACGGGCTTTTGTTTTAACCCCAGGTGTGGGATGTGGGGCTGCTTTGGACTGTTCAGAGCAGCTGGCTGTGATTTGCCTCATACTCTAGAGGAGACATGGTTTTGCCAGCTGCAGATCGTTTCTGAGATTGCGTGACCTTTGGGATTCTGGGAACTTTTCAGAGCATATGTAAATGCTAAAGCACCGAGCCGTGGCTGTTTGCTTTGGAACATTGATTGTGGTTTGTCTTGCCTTGGTCAAAGAAGAAACAAAAGGAGAGAATTTAGAGTCAGGGGTTTCCCTATTTCCTCTCCCTGTGTCCTTGTTTCTCTCCTATCTAATGTTGGGAGTTGAAATTGGGAGATAAGGGATAGGGGAGAAGAACCACAAAGTAGCAAAGACCAGCCCAGTTCCTTTATCCTGTGCTCCATTCACTAAGCGTCTCCAAAGGCTCTCAAACTTGCAGGGCTGCTCCTGTCTTTCCCTCAGAGTCCCTAAGGAGCATTGGGAGTACAGATTTGAGCACTGCTGTTGCCTGACTTTTCATGGGTTTTGGGATTCAAACTCAAGTCCTCACGCTGTGTGGCAACTATGTCATCCACTGAGCTTGAAACTTCTGTGACCCATTTAATAGTGGTTTGGTACAAGAGGTCCTAGAAAATGAATAGAATATCAGCCCAAATCCAAAGTATCAGCCTGCTATGAATGCCTGTAATCCCAGGACTCAGGAGCTCAAATTCAAGGTCAGCTTGTTTCAAACAGTGAGACCAATGCCTTCAATGAGACTACAAAACAAAGTACCAATTTATGTAACAAAGAAACAGCAGTGAATTGGGAATTAGACAGTGGCTTCTATAGACAAGGTCCTTTTCCTCCATAAGCATGCTAGCTTTAACCAGCAGTGGCCCAGAGCCAGGACAGGATAAGCTGAAGAAAGAGATGAATCACCTTCCAGGTGGGCAGGACAGGGCAGGACAGGACAGGGCAAGATTTCCTCACCACACTCAACAGCTTGCAGTTAGAAACACGAATCTTCATTTCTGAAACTTAACATTTAACATTTTCAGATTACAGCTAAGCAAGGGACTGCTATATTTTCTTTTTTTTTTTTTTTTTTTTTTTTTTTTTTTTTTTTTTTTGGTTTGGTTTGGTTTGGTTTTCTGAGACAGGATTTCTCTGTGTAGCCCTGACTGTCCTGGAACTCACTTTGTAGACCAGGCTGGCATGGAAAGCAGAAATCCACCTGCCTCTGCCTCCCAAGTGCTGGGATTAAAGGCATGCGCAGCCGCCACCACCACCCAGCAGGACTGCTATATTTTCAACAATGTTTCTCTCTACCTGTCTTAGTTTTACTGCTGTGATCAGACACCATGACCAAGGCAACTTTTATAAGGACAACATTTAATTGGGGTTGGCTTACAGGTTCAGAGGTTCAGTTCATTATCATCAAGGTGGGAATAGGGCAACATCCAGGAAGGCATGGCACAGGAGGATCTGAGAGTTCTACATCTTTATCTGGAGGCTGCTAGCAGAATACTGGCCTCCAGGCAAGTAGGATGAGGGTCTTAAAGTCCACAACCACAGTGACACACCTACTCCAACAAGGCCACACCTTCTAATAGTGCCACTCCCTGGCATATGCAAACCACCACACTACCCCTGCTCTTTCACACCAAAGTTATCTGGAGCTCATTTTCTTTCAAACTCAGTGTCTCAGCCAGGCATAGTGGTACAAGTCCCTCTCAAGGAAAAGGCAAGCAGAACTTTGTAAGTTGAACTGAGTTCTAGGCCAGGCAGGGCTACAAAATGAAATGCTATTTCAAATAAAAGAAAAACCAACTCAGTGCCTCAGAGTGGCACTTTGGAAAAGCAGCCCCACCGTATAAAGCTCACCAGGACTAGGTGTATTCAATGAGTCAGCTCAGCTCCGTATAAAGCTCACCAGGACTAGGCCAGCTCACCTCCCAGAGACTTGACTTCCTAGTGAGCAAGAATCTCTGTTTATGTGACTTCGCTCTCCACTCCATCTGCAAAGCAACATGATGTAGCTTACCAGAACCCAGCCAGAAGCAGAGTGTGCGTTCTTGGCGTTTTGGGGGCTGTGGGAGGGGATACTGAATTACAACCCAGGGTGGGCTATTTGTTTGGATGCTCTTCCCCAAACCAAACCAAAATTCCAGAATATCAGAAAATGGAAGTCAAAGTCACACTGAGAGACATGCAGCAAATAATTGGTTGGCTCATAAAATACAAGAAAAGACTGTAGGAGTAGTATGGGCTGTAGGAGAGGAAAGAGAAATAACTAAGTGTTGCATTGGATTCTACACTGGATCCAGGAACAGCAAAGGGAAGGTAATGAAAAACAAAACAAAACTATTGCTATTGAAATAGCAATAACAGCTGGGTGTGGTGGCGCACACCTTTAATCCCAGCACTCGGGAGGCAGAGGCAGGAGAATTTCTGAGTTCGAGGCCAGCCTGGTCTGCAGTGTAAGTTCCAGGACAGCCAGGGCTACATAGAGAAACCCTGTCTCGAAAAAACAAAAAACAAAAAAACAAACAACAACAAAAAAAAAAACAATAACAAAAAAGAAATAGCAATAATGTCTTTAATGAGATGCAGTGTCTCAATGTTGTTGTTGTTTTTTTTTTTTGTAGAGCTGCGAGTTGAAGTCAGGAAATCTCATGCTAGGCAAAGATTCTACCAGTGATTGTTGAAACCTGAGATTCACAAAGAAAAAAAAAAAAAACTTGAAGCAAGCTTTAATTAAAGATTGGCCAGGATGAATATGCTCTGACCAGGACCATTCGGAGTGCCCAGGGAATGGATGGGCTCTGACCGGGACCATTCAGAGTGCCCAAGGAATGGTGACAAATCACATTTTGCAGAGGCTTCAAAAGAACCCATAAGGCTGCCGTATTTCCCATCAGCTCCAATCAGCGGCCAGCATACACCCTGACATACTTCCTACCATCGGATCTCCTGCCTACACCCAGTCAGGGGCAAGCATTCATCTTGACATATTTCCTGCCCATGTTCCTCCAACTCACCTGTGATCAAGCATAGCCAGTGCAGATGGGTTAAACAAACAGGACAAACAGGAACATATTGTTAACTGTCTTCACTGCAAACAGAAACCTTAGCTGCAAATGAAAGCCTTAACCTGCGAGGTATATTTTTCCTGATTTTCATTTTGCATTAAATTGCAAGGTGTATTATTCTTGTTGCTGTTTGGTCTCACGTGATTGACACATAACCCATCCAACTTTCTTTCTTCCTAACCTACCTTTCTTTGTTTTGTTCTTCCTTTCCTTCTTTCCTTCCTTCCTTTTTCCATGTCTTGCTTGCCCAGGCTGCCCCTGAACAACATGATCTTCCTGTCTCAGCTCCAGGTCTTTGTTTTGCCATTTACTTTTAGAGCTGGCACCTCATTATGTTGCTGAGGCTGGAATGCAGAGGCCATTCACGGGTCCTGTCTCATTCTGATGGTATTTGACTTGCTCCATGTGGACCTCATAGTCCTGGGTTCATGCCAGCATCCTTAGGGAACATGGATTCCCTCCTGTACACACCACAGTTGCCCACGGCACTATTTCCTAGCTTGCTGTGATAAAGTACTGACCAAAACCAACCTGGGGAAGAAAAAGTTTAGTTCATCTTATGAGCTATAGTCCATCAGAGGGAAGCCAGGACAGAAGCTAAAGGTAGGAACCCAGTCAGAGACCAGAAAAGAATGCTGGCTACTGGCTTACTCAGTTGGCTTTCTTATATAACCCAGGACCAGAAGGGTTATATAGGAGTAGTACCACCTACAGTGGGCTGTGCCCTCCCTGAACCAATCATTAATCAGGAAAATTCCCCACAGACTTGCCTACAGGACAGTCTGATGCAGACAATTCCTCAGTTGAGATTACCTGTGTCAAGTTGACAAAAAAAGTAACCAATGCTATTGGAGTCCGCAACTCATGGGCTCAAACAATCCTTCTGCATCCTCCTGTCTGTCTGTCTGTCTGTCTGTCTGTCTGTCTTCCCGGCTATAGGGGGTTGATCTGGTGCCTCTGTGTATATAAATGTTAAATATGGTCCTGCAAGATCTGGTTGCCCCCACCAGGAAAGACTCATGTACACCAGCTTTTGTTGTGCAAACCTTGTTCCCCACGTTAACTGGTCAATAAAAGATTAAAGCCTGTGACTGGGCAATAGACAGAGGTACACAGTCTTTCATTACCTGTCTGGGGGTCAGAGGAAGAGAGAAGAGAGGAAGAAAGGACATGGGAGAGGGAAGACATCACCATGAGAGAAGATGGACCATGAGCATGGGACCAGGAGAAACAGCAAGTGACAAGGGACACATGGGTGGGATGTGAGTTAGAATAGCTCCAAACCTGCCCACTCTAGGCCACTGCTGCTAAATAAAACACCTAGGCTGTGTGTCCTTTATACAGGCTAGCTAGAATTCACAACTCCTTTTATACCCAGCTACCTATCTAGGATACTGGGGGTTGACCCTAACCCATCCTGCATCTCAGGCAAGCGCTTCGTATTCTTAGCCCAAGCCACACAGTCTTGCTGTGCTCCCCAGCTGTTCTCTCACTCCTGTGTTCAAGCTGTCTTCCTGCGTTGGCCTCTTTAATATTTGGGATCATTGGCAGGCACTGCTTGCCCAGCTCCAGATGTATAAGCTTGTGATTCTGAACACTGTATTGTGAGTAAGATGTCAACATCAAGGCAAGCTAAACGAAGGTACAGAGAATCTACTGTTTTTGATGAAATTTAACATTGCTTTATTTATGTATTTATTACCTGTATCATTTTGGCTCCTGCTTCTTTTTTTAATTAATTAATTAATTAATTAATTTTTATGTATATGAGTACACTGTAGCTGTTTTCAGACACACCAGAAGAGGGCATCAGATCCCATTACAGACAGTTGTGAGCCACCGTGTGGTTGCTGGGAATTGAACTCAGGACCTCTGGAAGAGCAGCCAGTGCTCTTAACTGCTGCGCCATCTCTCCAGATCCGGCTCCTGCTTCTTTTTTTTTTTTAATTTATTTATTACATGTAAGTACACTGTAGTTGTCTTCAGACATACCAGAAGAGGGCGTGAGCCACCATGAGGTTGCTGGGATTTGAACTTAGGACCTCTGGAAGAGTCAGTGCTTTAAACCACTGAGCCATCTCACCAGCCCAGGCTCCTGCTTCTTAAAACAAAAACAAGCAAACAAAAAACCCCATTCATTCTCTGTGAGGTGGTGGTACACACCTTTAATCCCAGCATTTGGGAGGCAGAGTCAGGTGGATTTCTGAGTTCGAGGCCAGCCTGGTCTACAGAGTGAGTTCTAGGACAGCCAGGGCTACACAGAGAAACCCTGTCTCAGAAAACAAACAAACAAACAAAAAACCAAACAGGAAGCCGGGCGTGGTGGCACACGCCTTTAATCCCAGCACTTGGGAGGCAGAGGCAGGCAGATTTCTGAGTTCGAGGCCAGCCTGGTCTACAAAGTGAGTTCCAGGACAGCCAGGGCTATACAGAGAAACCCTGTCTCAGAAAACAAACAAACAAACAAACCAAACAAGAACAAAAAAAATCACTTAGTCATTGATATGGTATAAAGTATTAAGCTAAGAAAAACAGACAAGGGGTTGGGAGTGTAAGGCTTACCTAACATGCGCAAAACCCTGGATTCCATCTCCTGGGCCACATAAAACTGGGTGAGGTGCCACATGTCCATGATCCCAGGACTTGAGAGGTGAAGGCAGGAAGATCAGTTCAAAGTTATCCTCTGTCAGTTTGGGACCAGCCTGGGCTGAAAAAAAAAAAGCCCCTCTTCCAGGGTTTCTCTGTGTAGTCTGGCTGTCCTTGAATTTACAGAAATTCACCTACTTTTCCCTCTCAAGTCCTGGAGCTAAAGGTGTGTGCCACCATTGCTCTACCTGAAAAGTCTTAAAGCAAGAGATTTATAGATTTAGAAATAGAACTGGCACAATGAATAAACAGTAAAGGGTTGGGGAAAACAATCAAAACAAGAAAAAGGACAGTGTAGCCAGTCATAAGAGGCCCTGAGTTTGCTAATAGCAAAGTCCAGGAAGAAAACAAGACTGCCTACATGAGTCCTGTGTTGCCCATAGAAAAATAGAGCATAGAATATTTAATGATATGGGGGTACATTCACGACATTTAATTGTTTTTTCTACTTGTTGGATTTGAGTTTTTTGAGACAGTCTTCCTTTGATTAGTGTGGTTTCTCCGGCCTTGGCTTCTCGGATTACAGGCATACTACCACACCCAGCTCACTCCATGTTAATTACTAGCAAATCACAACACAATAAATAGTTACATGAATGCCATAGGCCAGTGGATTATACATGCTAAAATCTTGTTTTGCTTTCTGGCCACATCAAGTTCCTATTGCTATGTAACAAGTTGCTAAAATCTAGTGGCTTAAAACAACCTGTTTATTCTCATCCAGTACCCATGCCCGGGCTTAGCTTAGCGTGGAATTCTGCTCGGGTTTCACAGGGCTGCAGGCCTCGTGTCAGTGACACCATGGTTCTCATCTGAAGCCTACGGTTTTCCCTGGAGCACACTCAGATTTCTGTGAAACCTCTAAGTCAGGACGGCAGGACTGAGAGCCATTTTCCGTAGCTGCTGCTGCTGCTGCTCATTCCTAGGTCTCTAAGGCCACCCAGAATTCCTTGTTCTGTGGCCTCATGGGTTGTTTAAAACGTAAATATCTGCTTTCTGGCTAACAGGAGTACATTAATCTGCCTTTTTTCACCTTCTACTTCTAGATGCCTGTAAGAGTTAGTTCACAGCAACAACAACAACAAAAACAAAACAAACAAAAATAAATACATATATCCTTTTGCCGGGCGGTGGTGGCTCATGCCTTTAATTCCAGCCCTTGGGAGGCAGAGGCAGGCAGATTTCTGAGTTCAAGGTCAGCCTGGTCTACAAAGTGAGTTCCAGGACAGCCAGGGCTACACAAAGAAACCCTGTCTTGAAAAAAAAAGAAAAGAAAAAAAAAGTTAGTTCATCGGCTGGAGAGGTGGACCAGGGGTTAAGAGTGCTTGCTGCTCTGGCACAGTACCCAGGTTCAGTTCCCAGCACCCATGTGGAAGCTCTCAGCCACCTGGACCTCTACTTACAGGACTTGCAACACTTGGTGTCTCCTTGGGCCTCAGACATAAAATAGAAATCATAAATCTTTGTGTGTGTGTGTGTGTGTGTGTGTGTGTTTGTTTGTTTGTTTATTTGAGATAGGGTTTCTCTGTGTAACCCTGGCTGTCCTGGAACTCACTCCGTAGACCAGGCTGGAATCGAACTCAGAAATCCGCCTGCCTCTGCTTCCCAAGGGCTGGGATTAAAGGTGTGCGCCACCACGGCCCAGAGAGAAACCAGGTCCTTAAAAACAAATGTATACATACAAACACACACACACACACACACACACACATACACACATATGTATACTTTTATGTGTATGAATGTTTTTCCTGTGTTTATGTCAGTGTCTTTAAACCAAGCAAGGACTGAGCCACCGCACTGGCTCCATTTTTCCCTTATTTTATTTTTGCTGTAGAAATGGGAGTAGCCTAGCTCTCTACCATTGAGACACAAGCCAACCCCCCAGTCTCCCAGCCTCATTTTTATTCACTTCCCTCTCTTTCCATCTCCTTCCCTCTTTTTCTGAGGTAGGATCTCATGAATTCCAAGTTGGCCTTAAGCTATGACCTTGAATTTTGATGTTCCTCTGGAATTGTGCGGTCTCTGCTACAGGCTCTTTCTGTGCTGGGGACTTAACCCAGGGCTTTTTGTATGCTAAAGAAGCACTCTACCAACTGAGCCTTTATTTTTTTTTTCTTTTAAAACTCCTCTCGGGGCTGGTGAGATGGCTCAGTGGGTAAGAGCACCCGACTGCTCTTCCGAAGGTCGGAAGTTCAAATCCCAGCAACCACATGGTGGCTCACAACCACCCGTAATGAGATCTGATGCCCTCTTCTGGTGCATCTGAAGACAGCTACAGTGTACTTTACATATAATAATTAAAAAAAAACAAAAAAACAAAAAAACAAAAAAAACAAAAAAAAGAAGTGTAAAAAAAAAAAAAAACTCCTCTCACTTGGTGTGGTGGTGCACACCTTTAATCCCAGCACTCGGGAGGCAGAGGCAGGTGGGTTTCTGAGTTCCAGGCCAGCCTGGTCTACAAAGTGAGTTCGGAAAAAACAAACAAAAAACCAAAACAAAACAAAAACTTCCTTCCTGCCCCTAACAGGATTTCTCTGTATAGCACTGGCTGTCCTGAAAACTGCTCTGTAGATCAAGGTGGGCCTTCTTCTCTTCTCTTCTCTTCTCTTCTCTTCTCTTCTCTTCTCTTCTCTTCTCGCTGTCCTTGACACACCAGAAGAGGGCATCAGACCCAATTACAGGTGATTGTGAGCTATGAGCTATCATGTGGTTGCTGGGAATTGAACTCAGGACCTCTGGAAGAGCAGCAAGTGCTCTTTACTGTTGAGGCCATCTCTCCAGTTAGATCTTTTTTTTTTTTTTTTTTTTTTTTTTTTGGTTTTTCGAGACAGGGTTTCTCTGTGTAGCCCTGGCTGTCCTGGAACTCACTTTGTAGACCAGGCTGGCCTCGAACTCAGAAATCCACCTGCCTCTGCCTCCCGAGTGCTGGGATTAAAGGCGTGAGCCACCACTGCCCAGTGAAACCCTGTCTTGAAAAACCAAAATAAATGAATAAATAAATAAATAAGAGGAGCCAGTACTCAAAATACCACCATCTTTCTGGCCACCTTACCCATTTTATTTTTTAATAAAGTGTGTGTGTGTGTGTGTGTGTGTGTGTGTGTGTATGTTGGTACCTGTGTGAGAGTGTAGGTGCCTGAGGTACCCAGCAGAGGGCATCAGATACCCTGGAGCTGGATTTGTAGGCCTCTGTGAGCTGCCCCACTTGCAAGCTGGGGATTGACTTCAGGGCCTATGTAGGAGCACTAAGTGCTCTTTTTTGTTGTTGTTTGGCTTTTTTTGTTGTTGCTGTTTGGTTTTTTGAAGACAGGGTTTCTCTGTGTAGCCCTGGCTGTCCTGGAACTCACTTTGTAGACCAGGTTGGCCTTGAACTCAGAAATCCATCTGCCTCTGTCTCCCGAGTGCTGGGATTAAAGGTGTGCGCCACTACGCCTGGCAAGTTACTATGTGTCCCTGTTGGGGGAATCGAACCCTGGTCTCCCACGTGATAGGCAAGGGATACTCACCACTATACTAACGAGGACGACCTAAGTGCTCTTCATCACTGAGCCATCTCTCTACCCCCATTATATCTATTTTTATTCCTGGCTCTCACTTTTTTTGATTCACAACTACCTATCTTACACATGGACGTTTCGCAGGAACTTTAAATGGAGTATTTTGCAGATTAGCTCTAAGCCTAGCACCGAGGATATCTTCTACAAAAATGAATGATTACTCATCACAAGCCTTATGCTTTAGCTCCACTGTGTGATCCTTCCTTTTGCTGCTCCTCAGGGCATCTCCAGATCACTTATGCACTGGCAGCTCCTGGGCTATTTGTTGTCTCAGTCGGAAGCGTCCAACCTGGCTCTCCCACCAGCAGGGAAGCACTGAAGCAATAAAAATGAAGATAACTCCACACCCAGCCCACAGCACCCTGAAGCATCACTTTGGTGGCAGCCTCGCTGGTGGGTCCAGTCAACAACTACCCAGCCCTGGCTGGGGCGTCCTAGTCGTCCAGGGATCTCTTGCAGAAGAGTGAGACTTGAGCTACAGGACAAGTCTAGCAACAATGTCTAATAAATACTACAGAATTCCAATCATGTTACTTATGTATTGCTTCTTGAACTTTTATGTATACAAAAATGGGTTTCTTTATGACATTTCGGTGCCTCTAAATCCTTAGACTTTGTTCTTGGTAGCCCCATTCCCAGTCCATATTTTTTGGAAGCAGCAATAGGGAGAATCTAGAAGCTTAACATTGTGTAGCACAAGGGTAAAGCCAGCAGTTCTGGCCTAGATCAGGGCTCAGTCCCATTTCTAGCCTTGTCTGGGTTGAGCCTGAGATTCTGTCATGCTGGGCACTGGTTTTGCCAGGGTCAGAGCAGAGAGGATTTGACAGAGACAGCACTTATGGAGTGCCTATTGTTTAATCAAACCACATGCAGTTGTCTCCTTTGCACCATGAGAACTAGTTACAAACAGAATTTAAGCTGGGCTGGGGTGGCATGCACCTTTGTTCTAGCACTCAGGAGACAGACATTGGTAGACTTGTCTGAATTTAGGGTCAGGCTGGAGTACATACTGAGTTCCTGGACTGCCAGGGCTATGCAAAGAGACTGCCCCTACCAAACAAAACAACACATAAACTAAACAAGGACAGCAAAACAAGAACACCCCTCCCCAAATAAAACAAAAGCAAACCAAAACAACAGAAGTCAAGCCAGGGCTGTAGGGTTTTTTGGTTTTTTCCTGAGACAGTTTTTTTTTTTTTTTTTTTTTTTTAAGATTTATTTATTATATGTAAGTACACTGTAGCTGTTTTCAGACACACCAGAAGAGGGAGTCAGATCTCATTATGGATGGTTGTGAGCCACCATGTGGTTGCTGGGATTTGAAGTCAGGACCTTTGGAAGAGCAGTCGGGTGCTCTTACCTGCTGAGCCATCTCACCAGCCCCCCTGAGACAGTTTTTTTGTTTTTTGTTTTTTTTTTTTTCTGTGTAGCACTGGCTGTCCTGTAACTCTATAGACCTCAAACTCACAGAGATCCACCTGCCTCAATTTGGGATTAAAGGTGTGTAGCACCATGCTCTTCCAGGGCTATGGTTTGTTTGTTTGGTTGGTTTTGGTTTTTCGAGACAGGGTTTCTCTGTATAGCCCTGGCTGTCCTGGAACTCACTTTGCAGTCCAGGCTGGCCTTGAACTCAGAAATCCTCCTGCCTCTGCCTCCAGAGTGCTGGGATTAAAGGCATGTGCCACCATGCCTGGCTCCAGGGCTATGGTTTTAAGAGAGGCTGAGGAAGAGGACATGCTCAGGGGTTCTAGGATACCCCAAATAACACAGGAAGACCCTGTCTCAAAAACAAACAAATAGACATACAAAGGTTGGAAAGGTGGTTTAGTGCCTAAGAGTAAATGTTGCTTTCGCAGAGGACCCAGGTTCAGTTTCCAACACCCATGCAGTAGCTAAGGACTGAATTACAGTTTCAGGGGCTTTGGAACCCTCTTTTGACATGTGTGCCAGGTATACATGCAATGCACATATGTGCTGTAAAACATTTATATACATAAGATAAAAAAAAAAAAACAAAACTGTGGTGCTTTGACTAAGAACGGTCCCATAAGCTTATATTTGAATGCTTGGTCACCAAGGAGTGGCCCTATTTGAAAGAATTAGAAGGCTTAGGAGGTGTGGTCTTGTGGAAGGAAGTCTATCATTAGGGGTGGTTTTTGAGGTTTCAAAAGCCCATGCCAAATGGTTGTCTTGCTTTCCAAGCCTGCAGATCAGGATATAGCCATCTCTCAGCTACTGCTCCAGTACCATGCATGCCACCATGCTCCCTACCATGCTGATAATGGACTAAACATCTGAAACTGTAAAGAAGAAAAAGTCCCCAATTAAATGTTTTCTTTGATACGAGTTGCTGTGGTCATGGTGTCTCTTCACAGCAGCAGTGCCTGGGGAATGTATCTTTAAAACAAGTAAAAACTCTACAAATCCCCAGAAAGTTGAAATTTTCCTAAGCATATTATACATTTGATGACGTTAAGCTACAAGTACTCCAAGTATGTAGCTTGGAAATTAAAACAAAACAAAACAAAAAAACCAAACAAAGGAACAGAGGGTAAAATGAAAATTCTTGCCGGGCAATAGTGGCGCACACCTTTAATCCTCAGCACTTGGGAGGCAGCAGCAGGCGAATTTCTGAGTTCGAGGCCAGCCTGGTCTACAGAGTGAGTTCCAGGACAGCCAAGGATACAGAGAGAAACCCTGTCTCGAAAAACTCAAAAAAAAAAAAAAAAAAAAAAAAATAAATAAAATTAGCTTTCTATATGTATTAAGCAAGTTTCAATTCCTCAACCACCTAGTAAGGTAAGGACTATCATGAATTCTGTGGTTATTCTAATTCTCTTAAAAAGAAGTTGAAGGATCTGGCAGGCAAGTCGGGGCAACTTAAGCGGCCTCACTTCGTGTTTTTAAAGTTTGAAAAATATTGAGTCAGCATATATAATTAAGTGTCAAAAAGGAATTTCGGCCGGATGTCCCAGATACGACTGAAGCTCTGGTAAGACGCTATAAATGGGATCTCTCACTGACTGCAACAGTACCTCGTGCGGTGCAGTCCCGGCCTCTACAGGTTTCCCGGGAAAGGCGCCGCCCGCTCCTTCTCAACCAGTCTTGCTAGAGTAGGAGTATACTTTAGGAACAAAAGCGCTCGGAGTGACCGCATCTACAGCCACTCAACGCCGAGAACAGACCGGCGGCCCTCGTTCAGTGCAACTTTCAATTGGTGGAGTAGGCCTCCAGGAGGCGGGACGAAGCGGAAGTCCCGCTTCCTTTGGCGTTCCTGCCAATCACAGTATCTTAGAGAAAAAAGTGTTAGGGTGAGTCGCTGAGTAGCGTAGTGGGAGTCCGGAGGGCGGGGCGGGGCGGGGATCCGGCAGGTCGCTGAGGTGGGGGTTGGTAGAGGACGCTTCCCGAGGGCGCGCGGAGCGGAGCTGGTGACAGACACGCACGCGCGTGTGCGCTCCCAACTACTGCGCGGCCCCGCGACCCTCGGGGGTCGCTGAGAGGCCCGGCGTCGGCGCCGCAGCCGTCTAGGATTTCTGTCCAAAGGCGTCCCTGGCGTCCCCAGCCCGAAGCTCCAAGCTCGGGGCTGCGCGTGCTTTTGCCGGCATCTCCCCCCGACCCCCCCGTCGTCAGAGACTGTCCCTTAACTCATCTTTCCGCACCCACAGCCGGGTCCTCGCGGCCCATGCTGGCCGCTGGGGACCCAGGCAGCCTAGGTCTGTCTCGGGCCGGCCAGCCGGCCACCATGGTGGCCCTGAGGCCTGTGCAGCTACTCCAGGGGGGCTAAGAGACCCAGAACGCGGGCCTAGGGGTGAGGGGATCCAAGGCCGGTACCTCGCGCCATGGCCGGAGCCATCGCTTCTCGCATGAGCTTCAGCTCACTCAAGAGGAAGCAGCCCAAGACATTCACGGTGCGGATCGTCACCATGGACGCCGAGATGGAGTTCAACTGCGAGGTAACCGGCCGCCGACCCCGACGGGCTGTGAGTGGAGAGCCGCGGAATCTCTGCCTGTCTGGTGGCAGCGACGCGGGTCCCTACCCATGGGGTGCCCTCGCTGTGGTGACAGTCGAAGTGCAAGCTTAAGGGATTCCGTATATATCATTATCTGGAACCGGAAGAGGCTTTCTAGGGCCAGATCACAAGTTAAAGCTAGTTGTTTGTTTGCTTGTTTGTTAAAGTGGGGTTCTTGGTTTTGGCATTTCCCGAAGGTTATTTTCATTCATTTGTTATTGGGAAACACTGGAATCTTCCGTAGAAACGAACCGGTGTGCAGTGTGTAGAACTCGCGCCTAAAACTCCAGGGAGTTTTTCGCTAGGTATTAACTGTGTACCCTAGGTCTTAAAAGTTACATCTAGTTATATTGGAAGCTCGTACTTTTCCCTGTTCCAAAATTTTCAGTTTCTGGAAAAAACTCTTTGAGGAAAGAGTGTCTTACATTTACTCTTTATAGTTTCTAACATGATGATAATAGCTATCATTTTGTTGAAGAGTGTGTATGTGAGTGAGTGTGTGTGTGTGTGTGTGTGTGTGTGTTTGTGTTTTCAGGGCCTTGTGTATGCTAGGCATGCACCCCATCACTGGGTTGTATCCACAACCCTGAACACTTGCTAAGTGTCAGACATTTACACATTTGACTCTCAAAAAACAAACAAACAAAAAAGCAAAGCAACAACAAAAAAGCCAGTCAGATAGGTCCTGTGCCACTGGAATATACTTGGTTTGCTTCCCTAGCCTATTGCTTTTAAAATCCTTGGAATCGCCAAAGTATTCGTTTTCTTTTTGTGTGTTAATGAGCTGGATGCTGTTGCCATGCTATAGTAGTTTTAGAATTCAGCCTGGTTCCCAGAAAGGATCTTTAAGGTTGGGACTTCTCAGTTCTTCCCTTAAGACTGAAGGATCAGCCAATGATTTAACCGACAATGCCTATATAATTAAGCATCCATAAACTGAAAGGATATGGCTTAGAGAGCTTCCATCTGAACATGTGCTCTAGTAGTGGTATAGTATAAACTATAGTAGTAGTATGAACTCTGCACCGTTTCCCACATGCCTTACCGTATACATTTTAAAAGATCTTATAAGCTGGGCAGTGGTGGCACACACCTTTAAACCCAACACTTGGGAGGCAGAGGCAGGTGGATTTCTGAGTTTGAGGCCAGCCTGGTCTACAGAGTGAGTTCCAGGACAGCCAGGGCTACACAGAGAAACCCTGTCTTGAAAAAAAAGGTCTTATAATATCGTGTGCCCCTTTTAATATCCTATGAAAAATAGGTAAATGTGAGTGTTTTTGCCTAAGTTCTGTGAGGTGTAGTACTAAATTAGCTGAACCCAAAGAGGGAGTTGTGGAGTTGTGGCCCTTCAGTTTTGTAGCTAGTCGGAAGCATGTGATTGGCCTCAGAAACTGGAGGCAGTCTTGTGTGGCTGACACTGCAGAAGATGGTAAAAGCCTCTCTTTTAAAGGTGGAAAGAAACCTTATTTTTTCCTTTATGCAGAGTGCCTGAAGATTTTGAACTTGAGCCTGAGCTTTTAGCCAGTATGATACCTAGACTCTCGAGCAGTTTAGCCCTTGCTACCCGAAGTGTTGATTCATGGCAAGCAGGATTGGTAGCCACGTCAGGAGTCAGGAGTTGCCAGATTGTTTGCACCTGTGGCTACATAGCCAATCACTTCAGCTTTACCGGCTTTGGAGTTGTGTTGGAACTACTCAACTCTTTAGCTTTGCTCTTCTATAGGACTGACTTAAGCAGGACAGTATCACAACTCACTGACATTTTCTACTCCAAAACTGATGGAAATACTTCTGAACACAACCTTTGGAAAAGGCAGCAAGAATGGGAAGCTAACAAAGTAATAAGATTGGGACCTTGCCGGGGGCGTGGTGGCCCACGCCTTTAATCCCAGCACTCAGGAGGCAGAGAGGGGCAGGTGGAGTTCCGAGTTCGAGGCCAGCCTGGTCTACAGAGTGAGTGCCAGGACAGCCAGGGCTACACAGAGAAACCCTGTCTGGAAAAACAAAAAAAAAAAGAATGGGGATGTAGTAAGGTGGTAGTTTGAATCAAGATTGTCAGTGCTGCTTTGCCCTTCTGATGAATGAAAGGGACTCCACTACTTGCTGCTAAGGCGAAGTTCTAGGAAGGTGCACTTACTTGGAGGATAGGCTGCTGTTTCCTATTCAGTCACTACTTGTGGAACAGGATGTGGCATACAGAGATCATTTAGGACCTCAGTGCTCTAGTTGCAACCTCTACCTACTGTGTTTTTCCACCCAATACGCAATCCTAGTGAGGAAGGAGACAACTCAGAGAAAAGCTTGCATTATCTCCTTCCCTATTTCCAGAATCCTGGTTCAGAGAGGAGTGGAGGGGCCAGGTCTTAACAGAGAGTTGCTGACTAGGGGTATAGCTCTGCTAGAGCACATTCAGGCAGGCCAAGGCCAACGCCAAAAACCAAGCAAAACCCTGATTGTTCCTAATCTTCCCCCAAAGGAAATAACTCACCTGACACACAGTGGGAAAGTTCATGCCTGAAGGCAGTCTTGAGAATACTAGGTTTTAGTGAGAGAAGGTTCAATTGTTTGAAGATACAGTCTGGACTGCTTGTTTTCCAATTTGCAAGAAATTATTAGGGAATCCTCCATAGGTAGGCATATAAACATTCACCTCCGAAGCGGTTCCCTCAAAGTAACCATAACTCAGTAGGCTAGTTTGTATACACGTTTTGCCTTAGGACATTGTTACAAATGTTAGAAAACAAGCCACAATTACAATTTCACAGTTGGATGGTCCTGGAAAGGGAAGACTAAAACCAAGGTCATTCAAAGCATCCACCGCCCTGGGAAGAACTATTGCAGGCTTTCACGCTGTGGGATGAATAGATTTTCTTAAAATCATCCAAACAATAAATAGTCAACAAACAATAAATAGTAAGACTTGAAGTAGATTTGATGGTCTGTGTTTGTAATCTCAGCACTTGGGAGGATGAGGGCCGGAGAATGGAGAGTACAGGGCCAGTGATAGAGTGCTGCCCCTTCCCACCAAATAAGAGCCTCGATAAGGGCACTAGAGTCACTAAAATATGTTATCTGAAATGTCCAAGGGGCTGGAGAGATGGCTCAGTGGGGAAGAGCACTGACTGCTCTTCTAGAGGTCCTGGGTTCAATTCCCAGCAACCACATGGTGGCTCACAACCATCTGTAATGGTGTCCGATGCCCTCTTCTGGTGTGTCTGAAGACAGCTACAGTGTACTTAGATATAATAAATAATCTTTTTTTTTTAAAGATTTATTTTATTAATATGTAAGTACACTGTCACTGTCTTCAGACACTCCAGAAAAGGGCATCAGATCTTGTTACAGATGGTTGTGAGCCACCATGTGGTTGCTGGGATTTGAACTCTGGACCTTCGGAAGAGCAGTCGGGTGCTCTTACCCACTGAGCCATCTCACCAGCCCCAATCTTTTTTTAAAAAAGGAAAATTTTTTAAAAATAATGAAAACTATGAGATATACAAAGAAAGTAGAAAGTATGACCCATATAAGGGAAGAGGAGGTGGGTGTGGGGATGCTAGCTACCGAAGTGAGAGTGAGCAGGAATTAGATTAACAAAAAAGGCTTTGGGGGAGATTGTGCAGGCCATAAAATGCTTGCTAGAAAAGTGTGAGGATCTGAATTTTGATCCTGAATACCCATGTAAAAGCTGTGCTGAAGGCAGCTCTCTTGAACTTGCTGGGCAGTCAGTCTAAATCATTGAGCTCCAGGTCCAGTGAGATACTTTGTCACCAAAAAAAAGGTGGAGAGTAATAAAGAGGGATACTTGATACTGACC